>NC_081190.1:85728570-85908570 GCF_902713425.1 Acipenser ruthenus | reverse complement strand
TTCATTCACCTGATAAAATAATAAATTGATGCATGCCATATAGAGAGAAAATATATGGCTATGCTAACTTTATTTGCTGAGTATTACTATACAGCATTAGCCTACTATTATATCACAATGTGCCTCAAACAATAATATATCTCAAAACTGAGTCTAACACTTTCACTGTTATAATCACTAAGCCATTACAGACCCCACCTGCGACCCTGTTGCTCCACCTGCCTCTGTACTGCTTTTACCAGGCTGCACTGCTTCACTCGCCTGATAAAATGATAAATTGATGCATGCTGTTTAGAGAGAAAGTATGACTCTGCTAACTTCATTAGTAAATTATTTTTTCATTTGCTATGAGAATCATTATCAATTGTGTTTATTACTTTAATAACATCTTCCTACTTACACTTTGACTTTTTGTAAAAAAAAACTTCCTTATGTCCATCTTTATTTTTTTGGTTGCTATTATGCTTTAGTCACCTAAAGCCAAATTGAAGTGATTAGCTAACGTTAGTTGAATGACGATATCAAAACATGCTCACGCACTCTAATTTTCTACACAGAAGTTTAAAACCATACATTCCCAGTCCTCATTTTCAGGAATTAAACTAGTGAAAATATCTCTCTCTCTCTCTCTCTCTCTCTCTCTCTCTCTCTCTCTCTCTCTCTCTCTCTCTCTCTCTCTCTCTCTCTCTCTCTCTCTCTCTCTCTCTCTCTCTCTCTCTCTCGCTGAGGATTGTGGGATTGTGGGAGGAGCTTGCGGAGAGGCGGTAGCGTTTGAACGCTGGTGCGGTAGGAGAGTGTTTTCGCTACTATATTTTTTGCAAATTTATATATTTAATTGTTAATTGTTTAGTTCGTTTATATATCTTTGTTTCGTTGCTTTGTTTGTACTTTCCCGTGTATAGAGTAGTGTGTGTGTGTGTGTGTGTGTGTAGGTCCCGTTATGGGATCTCACTCTGGAGGGCTGGGGGCTCTCAGCCGCCGACACGGGGTCAGCTGCTTGCCCGATGCCGGCGTGTCGGTGGAGGAGTGCCTGCTGGCAGTGGGAGAGGTGGTCGGGTGTGACAATATAATATCGGCATCCCGGATGAATAAAAGGTTTGTCGTGTTTTTAAAAGAGGTATCGCTGGTCAATCAGCTAGTGGAGGAAGGTTTTTCAGTGAAAGGAGATTTTATTCAAGTATCCCCCTTAGTAACCCCTGTTACCAAGGTAATCATGTCTAATGTGCCGCCGTTTTTAAAAAACGAGACCTTGGCAAATGAACTTGCCCGATATGGCAAACTGGTGTCCCCAATTAAAAATATACCATTAGGGTGCAGAAATACAAGTGTTAAGCACGTCCTGTCTTTTCGGAGACAGGCGTTTTTGCTGCTGAATAACCCGGGGGATGTGATTGATGTTGCTTGGAGCTTCAGTGTGGAAGGGACGGGCTGCGTAGTGTTTGTCAGCTCGGATACAATGCGGTGTTTTAACTGTGGGGAACAGGGACACCAGAGGAGAGCCTGCCCGAGAAAAAACAAAAATGAGGAAAGGCAGGAGCAGGGTACTGATGGCAGGGAGGAGGCTGGGGATGTTGGGGGTGAGCGGGAGGATGAGGCTGCTCCCCCATCGCAGCGCCAGCCGGAGTCTGCAGAGACCAGAGAGCCGCCGATCGGGATGAAGCCGCCCACACCACAGCCGAGGCTGAAGAGACTCAGCCACGGTCCGGCACAAAATAAAACTACCGAAAATGATGAGGGTTTTGTGATGGTAGCTAAAAAAAGACTTAAAAAACAAAAAAACAAAGAAGTTGCAGATCTGCCTAACAGCGAGCGGGGGACGGAGCAGTGCCCCGAGCCTGTGCTGGAGGGGAGCCTGCAGTCTCAGGCAGGGGGGTCTGTCCCTCCTGATATGGAGGGAGAGGGGAGCGGCACGGCGACGGGCTTACAACCCGGCGCGGTGCAGCGCTCTTCTCTCTCTGAACCCCAGCAAGCGGAGGCAGAGGCAGCGGTGACGGCTGTGGCTGTGCTGGGAGGAGGAGAGGAGAGCGGCGCGGGGGAGCTGGCAGCCGTGGACGGCGGAGCAGACAGCGAGGACGGAGCAGAGGAAATGGAGGGCGAGCTCTCTGACTCCTCGCTTATCTCTGACATCCCCGATAGCCAACCCGTTAACAGGGGGAAAAAAATCTATACCCTAGATGAATTTAAACAGTTTATGGAGAGTACAAAAGGGAAAAGGGGGGTTGAAATTGAAAACTTCTTCCCAGATCTGCGATTATTCCTCCACTCAGCACACATCGTCACACGAAAGGCAACATTAGAGGAGTTCGACCAGCAAAAAAGGTACCGTCTTAAAAAATATGTTCAAATAATTAAGAAAAAGATCGCTAATGTTGCCAAACAATAATTTTAAAAATGGATACTTCTTTTAAGAATTTTTTTATTGTTGCTTGTTTTACTCTGTCAGTTTTATTTTTTTTAGCCGCTATGGAAAAGTGCGTTTTTATTTCTTTTAACGTGAATGGCTGCAGACAGTCTTTTAAAAGAGCGCAGCTGTGTGAGTTTTTAGAGCAGAAGCGGGCGGGGGTCGCTCTGCTGCAGGAGACGCACTCAGACAGGGAGAATGAGGCGGCGTGGCTGGCAGAGTGGAGGGGGCCGTGTGTGCTGAGCCACGGCTCAAGCACCAGTGCAGGAGTGGCAATTTTATTTAAGCCCAGCCTAGGAGCAACAATTTTAGATATTGAAGAAATTGAAAAGGGGAGGTTATTAAAAGTGAGAGCAAGGTTGGGTGGTACTGTATTTGTTTTTATTAATATTTATGCACCAAATAAAGGAAGGGAACGCATTTTAATTTTTAATAAATTAAAGCAAGCTCTTTTAAATATTGATAATGATGATGTGGTGGTGGTGGGAGGAGATTTTAACTGCACTATTGATTTTACAATGGATAGAAATAATGAGGAACCCAATCCCCAATCCTCAAGTGAATTAGCTGCAGTTTTTCAGTTCAGTGGCCTGGTTGATGTCTGGAGGTGTCTGCACCCCAATGCAAGACAGTACACCTGGTCTCATTGTCGCGCACAACAAATATATAGAGCCAGGTTAGACCGCTTCTACACAACACACACTCATTTGAATAAATTCATTAAAGCCAATATCATCCCCAGTAGCCTCTCTGACCACCACTGCCTGTTAGTTACAGTAATACTCACCACTGACTCTCACAGCACCTCCTACTGGCATTTTAATTTAAAGCTATTACAGGACACACTTTTTGTAAAACAATTTAATGACTTTTGGAACATTTGGAAAAAAGAAAAAACAAATTATAAAAATATTAGGCAGTGGTGGGACATTGGCAAAACGCAGATTAAAATCTTTTGCCAGCAGTACACACTCAATTCAACCGGGTCACTGAACGCAGCAGTGAGAGAGCTGGAGTTGAAAATTCTCCAGTTAGAGAGCAGCCTGGACACAGATCACCAGGAGCAGACCCTGCAAACGCTGAGGGAGCAGAAACACATGCTGGGCAGCCTGCTGAAGGAAAGAGTGAAGGGGGCGCTGGTGCGCTCTCGCTTCATGGGGCTTAAAGACATGGACACCCCCTCCAGTTTCTTTTTTGGCTTGGAGAGGAGGAGAGCAGACAGCCGGAAGATGCACTGCGTCCGGACGCCTTGCGGCAGGGAGCTGTACAGCCGGGAGGAGATCAGCAGGGAGGCAGTAAAATTCTATTCTGAACTATACAGCAAAGAGCCTTGTGAGCAGAAGGATACAGACCTGCTGCTCCAGGATTTGCCCACCCTGAGCGAGGAAGAACAGAACCAATTAGACAAGCCACTAACATACCAGGAGCTGACCACTGCTGTTACACAGCTTTCAAATGGAAAAGCTCCTGGCATTGATGGACTGCCCACTGAATTTTTTAAAAGTTTCTGGACTGTGATTGGTGAGGACTTTTTGCAGGTGCTGGGAGAGAGCCTCCGAGATAAAGAACTGCCCCTCAGCTGCAGGCGGGCAGTAATCACACTACTGCCCAAGAAAGGAGACCTGTGTTTACTCAAAAACTGGAGACCTGTTTCGCTTTTATGTTCTGATTTTAAAATTTTTTCAAAATGTCTGGCCAATAGACTAAAAATGTGTATAGGAGCTGTAATACACACGGACCAAACTTACTGCATACCGGGACGTTCCATTTTTGATAATTTGTTTTTAATTCGAGACTTTTTATCAATGGCTAAGACATGTGATTTGAATGTTGGGCTGGTTTCTTTAGATCAGGAGAAAGCGTTTGACAGGGTCGACCACACATACCTTTTTAAAACCCTGGAAGCCTTTGGGTTTGGCCCTGTTTTTATTTCTTATATCCAGCTTTTATATTGGAATGTTTTTAGCATTTTAAAGATTAACAATGGGCTGAGTCAGCCCTTCCCAGTGTGCAGGGGTATTAGGCAGGGCTGCTCCCTGTCTGGAATGCTTTATTCACTGGCCATAGAGCCCCTGCTGCACCTGCTGAGGGGCCGGCTGGTTGGCTGGGCAGTGCCCTCCTCACCCTCCTCTGTCGCAGTGAAGGTGTCCGCTTATGCAGACGATGTGAACGTGTTTGTGTGCAGTGACGGAGACATCAAGGCACTACAGCAGAGCCTGCACACATTCCAAGGAGCCTCTACAGCAAGAGTTAACTGGGCAAAGTGTGACACCTTCCTGTCAGGCAGTTGGCATGATTGCACCCCCCCCTGTCCTGCCTGAGGCGCTGAGATGGGACAGGACAGGTATAAAAGTGCTGGGGGTGTTTTTTGGAGTGGAGATATACATGCAGAAAAATTGGGAGGGCCTAGTGGACAGGGTGAGGGGGCGGCTGCAGAGATGGAGGGGACTGCTGGCCCAGCTGTCCTTTAGGGGAAGGGTCCTAGTGATTAATAATCTGGTGGCCTCCATGCTGTGGCACAGGCTGGTGTGTCTGAACCCTCCCCGGGGCATGGTGCAGGAGATCCAAAGAATACTGCTGGAGTTTTTCTGGAGCGGGAGACATTGGCTGAGGCCAGCGGTCCTGTATCTCCCCACTGATGAAGGGGGGCAGGGGTTGGTCTGCATTGCCAGCAGGGTGGCAGCCTTCAGACTGCAGGCGGTTCAGAGGCTCCTGTACGCTGGGGAGGAGGCTCATTGGAAGAGGCTAGCTTGTTTTTTCCTCAGCAGAGTAGGGGGGCTGGGGATAGACAAACACCTGTTTTTAATTGAGAGTGCCAGACTAGCTAAAGTAGGTCTCTCTTCTTTTTACTTGAGTGTTTTAGATGCCTGGAGGGCAGAGGGTGGCGAGAGTTGAGGGGTCCCTGACAGGCAGGGTCCTGTTGGAGGAGCCCCTATTTTTCAATCCGCTCTTCCCTGTACGGTTCTTTCAGTCAATGACGCTCTGTGCCAGCTTTGTGAGGGCAGGAGTGACCAGGCTGAGACATCTTATCAACTTTGAGCTCTCCTGCTGGCTGACTGCTACACAGCTGGCTGGGCGGCTGGGCTGGCACTCTGAGAGACTGGCAGAGAAAATGGTCAGTGAACTGAGAAGTTGTCTTTCCCCCGAGCTCAGGGAGGCTGTGAGAGAGGAGATGTCCAGCGGCACAGGGCAGAGACAAGACTTCATCTTTCCAGGACTGCTAGTGTGTCCAGCAGTAGGTGAAGGAGAGGAGGGTGTAGGAAACAAGGGAATGTTATTAAACCTAGACACAGTTAAAGATCTAACTCTTCATACAGCAGAGAGTAAGAAGATCTACCAAATTTGTGTGAAGGCATCACATTCCCACCAGTTGAGGGGGTTGGTGGATTCAAGATGGAGGGCATGTTAGGAGGTAAAGGAGGGGTGCAGGCCAGTATGGAGGGTGCTGTATAAACTGCCCCTCACCAAGAGAGCGGGGGACCTGCAGTGGAGGATCCTGCACTGTATTGTGTCCACCGGCAGGTTTCTCCACAGAGTTCATGCTAGCATTAGCTCAGAGTGCTGTTTCTGCTCTGCAGAGGAAACAGTGTTTCACATGTATAGTGAGTGTGTCAGGCTAGGACCACTCTTCCATCTTCTACAGGAGCTCCTGCAGGGCCTAGGCGAGGAGTTCACAAAAGAGCTTTTTATCTTTGGGGTTCCCTACAGTTTTAAAAAGAGAAACAGGTGTGTTTTAATTAATTTTATAATGGGTCAGGCAAAATTGGCCATTTTAAAATCCAGAAAGAACAGTATCTCTGGCGCCGGGCTGACTGATGTTGTGTTGCAGTTCAGGGTTTTGGTGGTCAGCCGGATAAGAGTGGATTTTGAATTTTTTAAACTAAATAATAACCCGGAGGACTTCCAGGAGAGGTGGTGTGTGGGAGACGCCTTGTGTGCTGTGAGTGAGGAGGGGGAGCTCCAGTTTTTGTTCTAGTTTTAATTTTATTTTTTATTGTTTTACAGTGTTTTTATTAATTTTGGCTTTAATCTGTTTTTAACAGAAAGAAAACACTGTGTTTTTTTAATTGATTTTTTATGATCCTTTTATTTTGGTAAAATCTATTTTAAAGGAGAACATGATGTATTTTAGGATTTTTTAATATTGCTAAATCTTAATTTTGTTATGTTTTACCTTTATTGAGTTTTAATGGATTTTATTTGGAATGTTAAATAAAGGATCTTAAAAGTCAAAGTCTCTCTCTCTCTCTCTCTCTCTCACACACACACACACACACACACACACACACACACACACACACACACACATAATGATTTAGCTGTGAAACAAGCTAGCTAGCCACCAAGGACGTTGGGTTAGCAGCTAGCAATGGGTCGCTAACGTAATAGGTAGGTAGGTAGGTAGCTTTATTCTTTCAAACTATGTTGCTGACGAGCTGACAATACCTTCAGCCGCGGCACCTGGCTTTCATTCAGTCAGTGGCTCACACTCATATCAGCCTGACCGGCAAGCGGCAACTTCAGATGAGCGTCTTTCCAGAGTCCAGCCTAAACCAGCGGTTCTCAACCTTTTTTTACTCACGCCGCACTGACATTTATTTGTATATCTGTCGTCGTCCCCCCCCCCATTAATTTGACTTTTTATATATTTTTTATTACTGCCTATATAATATAGTGCATTTATTTAGCCGCCTGGATAGTCACACTGTCCATTCAATCAAATACATATGTTCGTGTTCGCTTTTTACACACACGATACAAAAATATCAAGCAAGGAGTAAGTTAGTTACAAAGGGAGGAAGGAGGATTGAAATAATATGACAACGCATTAACCAACAAACACAAACATCGAATTAAACTGATTATATTTATTCTTATTTTTTAAAATAAATGTGAAAATTGTGGCACAATGTACACCGTTTAAGAATGACTAGAATTTTTTTTTTTATTATTTTAAACCCGGAGATTTACCTTTCACTCCCGAGTCCTTGTGCACTTTCGCACTTCAATGAAAACAACACACTCTGCTAGTCCCTGACGTCAGCCACGCACTGAGTCCGTGTTACAGTGATGCAGTATGGAAGGGCCAAAGTCAATCAAATTAGCGTTTTTGTTTTGTTTTGTTTTTTTTGGAGGAGGGAGGACTAACGAGCGGGAGGGGCGGGGGGCTTGAGAGAGTTAACCCTTTGTGGAGCAGATAAAATGACTTGACAAAAGACGTTTAAGATTTATCAAAATTATTGGTAGGGACAATTCAACGGTCCCTTGACATTGGTAGGGACATGTCCCTACCATCCCTAGCTAAATCTACGCCGGTGCCGGAGGTCCATTATTATTATTATTATTTATTTCTTAGCAGACGCCCTTATCCAGGGCGACTTACAATCGTAAGCAAAAACATTTCAAGCGTTACAATACAAGTAATACAATAAGAGCAAGCAATACAATAACTTTTGTTCAAGTAAAGTACAAGTTTGACAAACCACAATTCAATAATACAGCAGGTAATAGTGATAGTTACATCAGGATGTGAGTAAATACAAAGTACTACAGGTTAAAAACTTGGCAGATTACAGTATTCTGAAGTACAGGATTAAATGCAGTAAAATAGGGGCTGTTAAGAGCAAAATAAAGCACATTTACATGAAGGGTGATAGTGTCCCAGGATACAAACAGAGGAGTTCTACAGGTGCTCTTTGAAGAGGTGAGTCTTAAGGAGGCGCCGGAATGTGGTCAGGGACTGGGCAGTCCTGACATCTGTAGGAAGGTCATTCCAACACTGCGGAGCAAGGGTGGAGAAGGAGCGGGCTTTGGAGGCAGGGGAGCGTAGCGGTGGTAGAGCTAGTCTTCTAGTGCAGGCGGAGCGGAGAGGTCGAGTGGGGGTGTAGAGAGAGATGAGGGTCTGGAGGTAGCTGGGTGCAGACTGGTCAAGGCATCTGTCCATGCAATTTATATATAGGACAGTCTTAGGTCGCCTGCGGATACATTAGTCCAATCAATGCGTCTGAACCTGGTGTGTAATCCCAAGGTAACTGCTCACAGTTAACACGTTTTAATAGACAGATTTATATATATATGTATTTGCATGCCCCGGTAGCTAAATGCTTAGTTACGGCGCTGGGCAAAACCAAAGCCCATGGCCAGTATACAATATTTTTCTGTATGCATTATTTTCTGTTGAGCACTACTGACACCGTTGAAACGGTCAGTCTTAGGTCGCCTGCAGATACATTAGTCCAATCAATGCGTCTGAACCTGGTGTGTAATCCCAAAGTAACTGCTCACAGTTAACACGTTTTAATACGTTAATTCACGTTTTAAGTAATACAGTGTCCCCTTCAGACATGTTAAAGGAGAAATTCGGAAATAACATACAAAACTATGCGCGAGTAAATACCATCCTAACTCCTAACATCCAAAAAAAAAAAAAAGAAAAAAAAAAGAACAATTATATATATAGCTACCTAGATTGTATTGAATTAACAAAACAAATAATAATAATTAACTGAGAGGTATTGGAAGAAAAAATACACCTATTTTGTTTATAACTTTTAGAATGTTTGTATGCTGTAGCTGCAATATTGAGTCTTTCCATCCACCTCCGGTTGCTTCATTCCGGAGATCCATGCAATTTATATATATATATATATATATATATATATATATATATATATATATATATATATATATATATATATATATTTGCATACCCCGGTAGCTAAAAGCTTAGTTACGGCTCTGGGCAAAACCAACGCCCTTGGCCAGTATACAATATTTTTCTCTATGCATTCTTTTCTGTTGAGCACTCCTGACACCGTTGAAACGGTGAGTCTCAGGTCGCCTGCGGATACATAAGTCCAATCATTGCGTCTGAACCTGGTGTGCAATCCCAAGGTAACTGCTCACTTTTAACACGATTTAAGACGTTAATTCACGTTTTAAGTAATACAGTGTCCCCTTCAGACATGTTAAAGGAGAGATTCGGAAATAACATTCAAACCTATGCGCGAGTAAATACCATCCTAACTCCTAACATCCAAAAAAAAAGAAAAAAGAAAAAAAATAACAATAATTAGTTACGGCTCTGGGCAAAACCAACGCCCTTGGCCAGTATACTACTATGCATTCGTATCTAGGTGTATATGGTAGCTAGCGTTGTGTTGGAGCAGCAGGACAAGCTCGCCATCCCGCCCGCTGCTTTCCTGCTCACCAAAACACAACGCACCCAGGGGAGAGATACCATGGTAAATAGGTAACCTATTTACCATGGTATCCCTCCCCTGCGGCGGCTGCTCTTGATCTCCGGCTGCTCTTGATCTCCGTGAACGCACCCGCTGTCACATTGAAGCGCTTGAAAACACAGCACAACATTCCCTAATAACACTTGCAATGCATTATGACTTCAAAGGTATGACTTTAAGTCTATGACATTATTATTTATTGATTTTATTTTGTTTTATTTCTTTGCTCACCAACTGCCACGACAACACACTCGTTTTTTTTTTTTATGCAGTACTCCTGACGAACTTCACCCATTGACCGCATCGTACGGGCTCTTAAAGTAGCTTGTGTTGGAGCAGCAGGACAAGCTCGCCATCCCGCCCGCTGCTTTCCTGCTCACCAAAACACAACGCACCCAGGGGAGAGATACCATGGTATCCCTCCCCTGCGGCGGCTGCTCTTCATCTCCGGCTGCTCTTGATCTCCGTGAACGCACCCGCTGTCACATTGAAGCGCTTGAAAACACAGCACAACATTCCCTAATAACACTTGCAATGCATTATGACTTCAAAGGTATGACTTTAAGTCTATGACATTATTATTTATTGATTTTATTTTGTTTTATTTCTTTGCTCACAAACTGCCACGACAACACACTCGTTATTTTTTTATGCAGTACTCCTGACGAACTTCACCCATTGACCGCATCGTACCGGCTCTTAAGGTAGCTTGTGTTGGAGCAGCAGGACAAGCTCGCCATCCCGCCCGCTGCTTTCCTGCTCACCAAAACACAACGCACCCAGGGGAGAGATACCATGGTAAATAGGTAACCTATTTACCATGGTATCCCTCCCCTGCGGCGGCTGCTCTTGATCTCCGGCTGCTCTTGATCTCCGTGAACGCACCCGCTGTCACATTGAAGCGCTTGAAAACACAGCACAACATTCCCTAATAACACTTGCAATGCATTATGACTTCAAAGGTATGACTTTAAGTCTATGACATTATTATTTATTGATTTTATTTTGTTTTATTTCTTTGCTCACCAACTGCCACGACAACACACTCGTTTTTTTTTTTTTATGCAGTACTCCTGACGAACTTCACCCATTGACCGCATCGTACGGGCTCTTAAAGTAGCTTGTGTTGGAGCAGCAGGACAAGCTCGCCATCCCGCCCGCTGCTTTCCTGCTCACCAAAACACAACGCACCCAGGGGAGAGATACCATGGTAAATAGGTAACCTATTTACCATGGTATCCCTCCCCTGCGGCGGCTGCTCTTCATCTCCGGCTGCTCTTGATCTCCGTGAACGCACCCGCTGTCACATTGAAGCGCTTGAAAACACAGCACAACATTCCCTAATAACACTTGCAATGCATTATGACTTCAAAGGTATGACTTTAAGTCTATGACATTATTATTTATTGATTTTATTTTGTTTTATTTCTTTGCTCACAAACTGCCACGACAACACACTCGTTATTTTTTTATGCAGTACTCCTGACGAACTTCACCCATTGACCGCATCGTACCGGCTCTTAAGGTAGCTTGTGTTGGAGCAGCAGGACAAGCTCGCCATCCCGCCCGCTGCTTTCCTGCTCACCAAAACACAACGCACCCAGGGGAGAGATACCATGGTAAATAGGTAACCTATTTACCATGGTATCCCTCCCCTGCGGCGGCTGCTCTTCATCTCCGGCTGCTCTTGATCTCCGTGAACGCACCCGCTGTCACATTGAAGCGCTTGAAAACACAGCACAACATTCCCTAATAACACTTGCAATGCATTATGACTTCAAAGGTATGACTTTAAGTCTATGACATTATTATTTATTGATTTTATTTTGTTTTATTTCTTTGATCACCAACTGCCACCACAACACACTCGTTTTTTTTTTTATGCAGTACTCCTGACGAACTTCACCCATTGACCGCATCGTACCGGCTCTTAAGGTAGCTTGTGTTGGAGCAGCAGGACAAGCTCGCCATCCCGCCCGCTGCTTTCCTGCTCACCAAAACACAACGCACCCAGGGGAGAGATACCATGGTAAATAGGTAACCTATTTACCATGGTATCCCTCCCCTGCGGCGGCTGCTCTTGATCTCCGGCTGCTCTTGATCTCCGTGAACGCACCCGCTGTCACATTGAAGCGCTTGAAAACACAGCACAACATTCCCTAATAACACTTGCAATGCATTATGACTTCAAAGGTATGACTTTAAGTCTATGACATTATTATTTATTGATTTTATTTTGTTTTATTTCTTTGCTCACCAACTGCCACGACAACACACTCGTTTTTTTTTTTATGCAGTACTCCTGACGAACTTCACCCATTGACCGCATCGTACGGGCTCTTAAAGTAGCTTGTGTTGGAGCAGCAGGACAAGCTCGCCATCCCGCCCGCTGCTTTCCTGCTCACCAAAACACAACGCACCCAGGGGAGAGATACCATGGTAAATAGGTAACCTATTTACCATGGTATCCCTCCCCTGCGGCGGCTGCTCTTCATCTCCGGCTGCTCTTGATCTCCGTGAACGCACCCGCTGTCACATTGAAGCGCTTGAAAACACAGCACAACATTCCCTAATAACACTTGCAATGCATTATGACTTCAAAGGTATGACTTTAAGTCTATGACATTATTATTTATTGATTTTATTTTGTTTTATTTCTTTGATCACCAACTGCCACGACAACACACTCGTTTTTTTTTTTATGCAGTACTCCTGACGAACTTCACCCATTGACCGCATCGTACCGGCTCTTAAGGTAGCTTGTGTTGGAGCAGCAGGACAAGCTCGCCATCCCGCCCGCTGCTTTCCTGCTCACCAAAACACAACGCACCCAGGGGAGAGATACCATGGTAAATAGGTAACCTATTTACCATGGTATCCCTCCCCTGCGGCGGCTGCTCTTCATCTCCGGCTGCTCTTGATCTCCGTGAACGCACCCGCTGTCACATTGAAGCGCTTGAAAACACAGCACAACATTCCCTAATAACACTTGCAATGCATTATGACTTCAAAGGTATGACTTTAAGTCTATGACATTATTATTTATTGATTTTATTTTGTTTTATTTCTTTGCTCACAAACTGCCACGACAACACACTCGTTTTTTTTTTTTTATGCAGTACTCCTGACGAACTTCACCCATTGACCGCATCGTACGGGCTCTTAAAGTAGCTTGTGTTGGAGCAGCAGGACAAGCTCGCCATCCCGCCCGCTGCTTTCCTGCTCACCAAAACACAACGCACCCAGGGGAGAGATACCATGGTAAATAGGTAACCTATTTACCATGGTATCCCTCCCCTGCGGCGGCTGCTCTTGATCTCCGGCTGCTCTTGATCTCCGTGAACGCACCCGCTGTCACATTGAAGCGCTTGAAAACACAGCACAACATTCCCTAATAACACTTGCAATGCATTATGACTTCAAAGGTATGACTTTAAGTCTATGACATTATTATTTATTGATTTTATTTTGTTTTATTTCTTTGCTCACCAACTGCCACGACAACACACTCGTTTTTTTTTTATGCAGTACTCCTGACGAACTTCACCCATTGACCGCATCGTACGGGCTCTTAAAGTAGCTTGTGTTGGAGCAGCAGGACAAGCTCGCCATCCCGCCCGCTGCTTTCCTGCTCACCAAAACACAACGCACCCAGGGGAGAGATACCATGGTAAATAGGTAACCTATTTACCATGGTATCCCTCCCCTGCGGCGGCTGCTCTTCATCTCCGGCTGCTCTTGATCTCCGTGAACGCACCCGCTGTCACATTGAAGCGCTTGAAAACACAGCACAACATTCCCTAATAACACTTGCAATGCATTATGACTTCAAAGGTATGACTTTAAGTCTATGACATTATTATTTATTGATTTTATTTTGTTTTATTTCTTTGCTCACAAACTGCCACGACAACACACTCGTTATTTTTTTATGCAGTACTCCTGACGAACTTCACCTATTGACCGCATCGTACCGGCTCTTAAGGTAGCTTGTGTTGGAGCAGCAGGACAAGCTCGCCATCCCGCCCGCTGCTTTCCTGCTCACCAAAACACAACGCACCCAGGGGAGAGATACCATGGTAAATAGGTAACCTATTTACCATGGTATCCCTCCCCTGCGGCGGCTGCTCTTCATCTCCGGCTGCTCTTGATCTCCGTGAACGCACCCGCTGTCACATTGAAGCGCTTGAAAACACAGCACAACATTCCCTAATAACACTTGCAATGCATTATGACTTCAAAGGTATGACTTTAAGTCTATGACATTATTATTTATTGATTTTATTTTGTTTTATTTCTTTGCTCACCAACTGCCACGACAACACACTCGTTTTTTTTTTATGCAGTACTCCTGACGAACTTCACCCATTGACCGCATCGTACGGGCTCTTAAAGTAGCTTGTGTTGGAGCAGCAGGACAAGCTCGCCATCCCGCCCGCTGCTTTCCTGCTCACCAAAACACAACGCACCCAGGGGAGAGATACCATGGTAAATAGGTAACCTATTTACCATGGTATCCCTCCCCTGCGGCGGCTGCTCTTCATCTCCGGCTGCTCTTGATCTCCGTGAACGCACCCGCTGTCACATTGAAGCGCTTGAAAACACAGCACAACATTCCCTAATAACACTTGCAATGCATTATGACTTCAAAGGTATGACTTTAAGTCTATGACATTATTATTTATTGATTTTATTTTGTTTTATTTCTTTGCTCACAAACTGCCACGACAACACACTCGTTATTTTTTTATGCAGTACTCCTGACGAACTTCACCCATTGACCGCATCGTACCGGCTCTTAAGGTAGCTTGTGTTGGAGCAGCAGGACAAGCTCGCCATCCCGCCCGCTGCTTTCCTGCTCACCAAAACACAACGCACCCAGGGGAGAGATACCATGGTAAATAGGTAACCTATTTACCATGGTATCCCTCCCCTGCGGCGGCTGCTCTTCATCTCCGGCTGCTCTTGATCTCCGTGAACGCACCCGCTGTCACATTGAAGCGCTTGAAAACACAGCACAACATTCCCTAATAACACTTGCAATGCATTATGACTTCAAAGGTATGACTTTAAGTCTATGACATTATTATTTATTTATTTTATTTTGTTTTATTTCTTTGATCACCAACTGCCACGACAACACACTCGTTTTTTTTTTTATGCAGTACTCCTGACGAACTTCACCCATTGACCGCATCCTACCGGCTCTTAAGGTAGCTTGTGTTGGAGCAGCAGGACAAGCTCGCCATCCCGCCCGCTGCTTTCCTGCTCACCAAAACACAACGCACCCAGGGGAGAGATACCATGGTAAATAGGTAACCTATTTACCATGGTATCCCTCCCCTGCGGCGGCTGCTCTTGATCTCCGGCTGCTCTTGATCTCCGTGAACGCACCCGCTGTCACATTGAAGCGCTTGAAAACACAGCACAACATTCCCTAATAACACTTGCAATGCATTATGACTTCAAAGGTATGACTTTAAGTCTATGACATTATTATTTATTGATTTTATTTTGTTTTATTTCTTTGATCACCAACTGCCACGACAACACACTCGTTTTTTTTTTTTATGCAGTACTCCTGACGAACTTCACCCATTGCCCGCATCGTACCGGCTCTTAAGGTAGCTTGTGTTGGAGCAGCAGGACAAGCTCGCCATCCCGCCCGCTGCTTTCCTGCTCACCAAAACACAACGCACCCAGGGGAGAGATACCATGGTATCCCTCCCCTGCGGCGGTTGCTCTTGATCTCCGTGAACGCACCCGCTGTCACATTGAAGCGCTTGAAAACACAGCACAACATTCCCTAATAACACTTGCAATGCATTATGACTTAAAAGGTATGACTTTAAGTCTATGACATTATTATTTATTGATTTTATTTTGTTTTATTTCTTTGATCACCAACTGCCACGACAACACACTCGTTTTTTTTTTTTATGCAGTACTCCTGACAAACTTCACCCATTGACCGCATCGTACCGGCTCTTAAGGTAGCTTGTGTTGGAGCAGCAGGACAAGCTCGCCATCCCGCCCGATAACCTATTTACCATGGTATCCCTCCCCTGCGGCGGCTGCTCTTGATCTCCGGCTGCTCTTGATCTCCGTGAACGCACCCGCTGTCACATTGAAGCGCTTGAAAACACAGCACAACATTCCCTAATAACACTTTCAATGCATTATGACTTCAAAGGTATGACTTTAAGTCTATGACATTATTATTTATTGATTTTATTTTGTTTTATTTCTTTGATCACCAACTGCCACGACAACACACTCGTTTTTTTTATGCAGTACACTCTTAGAAAAAAGGGTACAATATAGAACCCTAAAAGGTTCTATCTGCTGGTATAGATTTAGAACCATTTTTAAGTGCTATATGGAACCTTTTAAAATGGTTCTTTGGAAGAACCCTGCATTAGAGGTTTAATAAAGAACCACCACGGTTCTTATATTAATGGTATAATACAGAACCATATTGGTTCCTCTGAAGAACCTTCTTTTGAGGTTTAATATAGAACCATAAGAGTTACACTATTGAACCTTACAATTAACATTCTATGGAGGGTTGTTTGGTTCATCTGAGAAAAAACAAATGTATACCGTTAAGAGCTCTTCACATCCTTTAGAATCCACCAACCTCAGAAGTGTAAGTGCTTTGATAAATCACTCAATTCAGGATGCCAACAATTTATTTATTAAACATTTATATAACAATTTATTGTTTTTACAGGTTAAACCATTAGAGTAGTTTCAGGTTTAGTTATATACAGTTTTACACCGTTTTATTCAACCTGTGTGTTTTTAATAATTAAACCATATTATTTACACAGTGAAAAAAAGGGTCTCGCAGCAAACTGGAAAATAAATCTATGCATCCCACAGATTTTCCTGAAACTTACACAAAATACATTTTCAAGAACATGTAATAGACCTTGAAAAAGCTGAGATAAAATGTATATTGAAACTGATGAACGTGGGTTTCTTTTTTCTTATTCATTTTTTGGTGGCACAAATTAGAAGAGCTACAGTACAGTATTTAGATCAGAGCTTATTATGAGTTTATGATATCTATAAATTAAGACTGAATGTTTATTCGTTTTTTGAGATCAAAACTTCTATTAAAAACAATTTACATTTGTTATAAACAATTAATTTTCTAATCAGCCATTTACATTTAAAATAAATACTTTTTTTATATGTACAATTACATTTTTATATCAAATATTCTGTTTTTGTAATCAAATTAAATAGTTGACACAATAAATTCATTTAATTTCAGATTAAATGTTAAAATGGCATTCCATCAGATCAATATAATTATTCCCCAAGTAAAAGTGCAGTTATTTGACTGTACATCTTTAACACTGGCAAAGGTACTTTGTCAGAGATACTCAGCTTCATGAAGTACCTTTCCATGAAAGTCAGACCATTTTTTAGAGCTTTAGGATACTCAATGCCCAAGGAAAAATAAAGAGAATAAATACATTCAACAGCAAGGGTGATATCCATTCCTGGATAATCACTGAGTATCTCAATTCCATCAACACAAACAGAGATGTCATCTGCTGCCAATGGGCTTGTTGTTCCCTTTAAAACGATAGTTGGCGTAGGTGATGGTGGTACCTGTATAGATTTTAAAATAATAATTAATAACTTTATTCAACAATAAATTATGTGAAATTGTACTTCAGCAGCATCTCACCATACCTACAAGCAGTGGCGGCTCGTGTGGTGGGGCTGCGGCTACTTTAAAGGGATTTCGTAATATTCCTCCCTTTAAAAACATTTTAACTGTCGGATCTCACTTAAAACAGCGAGGAACGTCTTAAACTCCTGTTAATTGCCTACAAGTCTCCCTCATAATTCATTAAGTACACATTTATGGCAAGCCAAATTAAGAGATACCTTTAAATATTTAACAGATATCTTTAAATATTTCAAAATATCCTTAAATCAGTTGAATATATCTTAAAATATTTTGAAATAATTAGAGATATCTTAACATATTTTAAGATATCTCAAAATGGTTTACAGATATCAGGAATTAATTTGGAGATATCTCAAACTCATTTTGAGATATCTCTAAATGATAATTTGACTTTGTATTTAACATTGAAAACATCAATTCAGTTAAGCTACATTTAAAAAGTAGAGCTCAATTAACTTACTTGGTCAACAACAAACAGATTTTCCCTCTCTCGAAACAAAGCTGGCAACAGCAACAATGCAGCATTCATTCTCAGTCCTACAAATAGGGTATCAGATCATATACAAAGTACAAAGCAAACGGAAGAATGTTGAGCAACCCTGGTCTGAGAGGTACAGGATCTTTGGCTTTGCATTCCACCAGTGCTCTCAGTTACATTCATGAATTCATTATTTGCTAAACTGCACAGATAAAGAATAGTTTAAATGATTTAAAGGTACCTAAAAAAAAACACACACACGACTGTAGCTCTCCAGGACCAGGACTGACCACCACTGATACAAACGTTATTGTGGATTGGAGCAAAAAAATGTTAAGAACAGTATCAACAAAGTTTCAAAAAATCTGTTCATGCAGGTTTTTCGCATTGGTTTTTATGCCCCTGTGAGAGTTAAATACCAGCTATCTTCCCCATGAAATATTATGCTCCAAGTGTATGAAATGAAGTTGCATCATTTTCTGTTTAATAGTTATTTATAGATCCTATTCTGAGATAGGTCAAAACAATTTGATGTACAATAAATATTTCTTATACATTACCATTTCCCTGTGTCTTATCTGAAGCATCTTCAATGTAGGACATCACAGTAGTTAGAAGATGCCCACTAGAAAGTCTGAAAATAGCATCTACCATTCTGGATAGGCCACTCATTAGGTTCCGTTCCAAGTTTACTCCAAAACGTAGTTCTACTTCGTGCAACAGCTAAAATACAGATGCTAAAGTTATTATTATATTTATTTATTTATCATATGCCTTTATCCAAGGCGATATACACAGCTGTAAAAAAGAGTTGAATACTTACAAATAATGTAGTAGTTAAAAAAATCAATAAATAAAACAAAATCAAACTAAACTGAATGCGAGCAGAAAGAAGTTGCATGGGAAAAACCAGGAGCAGTGGAGTTTTGTAAAAGCTGGAGCAGGTGGATTGCTGATGCAGAAAGGTCACCTAGGAGGACTAATTAAAGTGATTATACATGCTTATAACTAAAAATATTAATTTCTCATCAATCACCATAGTAGAATAAAAACTAGTACCTACCAGTTTAGGATGCTTTAGGAATGGAAACAGACCAAGGACTTCTTCAGTGGACTTCTTCTCCATCATTCTTTCCCGAGTGTGTACAGTTCTATTCATGCTGTCACATATGGCTTCAATGTTCGGCCTCAATTTCGTTATTTCTTTTCTTATGGAGTCCAAGTGTTTGGCAATACTATGCTCGTCTTCTCCTGGGAACTCCTCACTTTGCATCTGCAATATGTATCATAACGTTAAGTAATTCAATACTTATGATCAGGCATTTACTGCATGTATTCTCTGTGCTTTTCTTTACTCTGGAAAAATGCTAAAGATCAAGTACTCTCCATGAAAGCCAATTAGCTAATAAACTACACAATCGCATGTATGTACATATATAAAGTATGTAATTCTATTTCAATCTATTTCTGTCAATGCAGATCCAAGAGTTAGGCTTACAGATTCTCTTCTCTTTTTCATGAGCGGTTGCTGTTGCTCTGGTGCACGCTTCCTTCCTCGACCCACAGCACCAAACTTTTTTTTCATGTCTTCTACAGTCTCCACTGAAATAAGTGTCTTTCTCTCTTTTTTGAATTTATTTCTCAGTATTTCAAGTAGAGTAGCCTGAAACAATGATAGAAAGTTAAACCTATGTCCATTATCTGGCTATAAAAAATACATATCAACTAGTAAAAATATATTTAACGCTGCATAATTTTGACAAATTAATGTTTATTCGACTATTTCTTTTATGAATATAACTACCAAATGTATACTCACATATCCAGTTTGGCTGTCATCCCTTAGAAATCTGTACTTACAGCACAAAGTACTTAGCACAGTACTGTACATTATGTGGTCTGGATACCTAAATATACAGATTAGAAAATAATATAGGCATATGAATTGTAAGTGAATTGTAAGAAAAATATATATTTGAGAAATAATGTCATTTAATTTACAAAAAAAACATGCTGAAAAGCATTATCAAAACAATATTTGAGAAATAATGTCATTTAATTTACAAAAAAAACATGCTGAAAAGCATTATCAAAATGAATTTAATAAAACTTTTTCTCTTGAATAAAATATTGCTGTTATGATAGATTTAAAAAAAAAATAGTAATCATTTTAAAAATGAATATGCTATTTTATGTTATGTAATTATTCTAAAATTGGTTGCCTATGTATCTAAAACAAACACCGAAATCTCAGTTCTTACAGCGTATATTTGCTGAGGTCATCAAACAGAGTCTGTATTAGAGCTGCACGAAGGGCAGATTTGTCTTTTGATTTGAAACCAATGTCCTTTCTATCAAGGGCCATCTGTACAACTGGAGGAAATATAGGCAATGTATAACATGCGGTCCAAACATGAACACTTGTTGAGGTTTGTGGCACTTCTCTGCATTCTACTGGTAGCACCTTCTCTGAAACAATATGCTCATTTGCTTTTGTTCTATGAAAATACAAAAAACAACAAAAAAAACAATATTTCATAATTTTAATCACCTGAAAATATCTAAAGACTTGATATTTAAACAGAGCCTTATAATATAACAGCCATATTAATTTTCTACACAGAAGTTTAAAACCATACATTCCCAGTCCTCATTTTCAGGAATTAAACTAGTGAAAATACCTCTCTCTCTCTCTCTCTCTCTCTCTCTCTCTCTCTCTCTCTCTCTCTCTCTCTCTCTCTCTCTCTCTCTCTCTCTCTGTGTGTTTCCATAAAGAAATGTACTCCCATAATATACATCTTTCTTACAATACAACATTACAATACAAAAAGCGTACTGGTAGTAGTAATTTATACTTTTCAAAGTGATTCCTGTATAGTATGTGGTATTTAAATGTAAATACTAAAACACAACAATAGACTAACATAATGTATAATATATTTGTCATTACATACCTTTTAAGGTTCTCGAGAGCCTTTAAAAATTTGACTTGGTCCTTCATAGTTCGGAAGATCTTTCCAATCATATGTTCTGTCAGACCTAAAAGAGTCTCACCATCTATTTCTTCACCTAATGAACAAAAAAACATAAAATTAATCAGAAAAATAAGCACCAATGTTAACCTGCCATTGTAATTAATATCACAGTTTTAAATGCAAGCAGTACCTTATACACAGTATGATGAGGTGCAATATATAAACATCCATCACTGTCTTCATAAGCATCTAGTGCATGGTAGTCAACTTCATTGCCAGGTGTTAATGTACACCACTCATGCAAAGCCTCTATTTTGAAGGCATGAAGGTGAGAATTAAATTCCAGAGCAAAATACAGTTTCCCACACAAAATCCATGTACACCTAAACTGAATGATATGCAAGATTTTGAAAAAAATGGGTAAATCCTCATGGACTACATCGACAATGAAGTAATCCTTGACTTCGTATTTCACGTGATCCACAGTTAGTTTCTTTACTTTCAGTATGGTTTCATCAGCTTCAAGTTCACTGGCTTGAATATTGCATTTTTCAAGAATAATGTCTTTCAAAGATGTAGATGATAGCTGAACAACACAAGACCCTTCTTGCTCATATGACTGATGCAAAGCATCTGCACAACAAAAATCCCAACACTGTCTTTGTTGATGTCTTTTTGCTAAAGTAAAGCAGATGTTCCGGAAGTTCCACACATTTCTTGCAAGCCGCTTAAAGTACTGGTGCTTTCCTTCAAAACGTAAGCACCAAAGTGATCAAAGTGGTCCAAATTCAGCTAGCAATCTGGGGTAGTGTACCAAGTAATGCAATTTTGGTATAAAATTACCAGGATACAGTCTATTAAATTCGCTGAGAAATTCTCCAATTAAAATCTGCAAATGTGAAAGTGACGACTTTTTCACAACAGGAGACATTACAAAGTCTACTATTTCACGCACCGGCGTAGATTTAGCTAGGGACGGTAGGGACATGTCCCTACCAATGTCAAGGGACCGTTGAATTGTCCCTACCAATAATTTTGATAAATCTTAAACGTCTTTTGTCAAGTCATTTTATCTGCTCCACAAAGGGTTAACTCTCTCAAGCCCCCCGCCCCTCCCCCTCGTTAGTCCTCCCTCCTCCAAAAAAAACAAAACAAAAAAAAACGCTAATTTGATTGGCTTTGGCCCTTCCATACTGCATCACTGTAACATGGACTCAGTGCGTGGCTGACGTCAGGGACCAGCAGAGTGTGTTGTTTTCATTGAAGTGCGAAAGTGCACAAGGACTCGGGAGTGAAAGGTAAATCTCCGGGTTTAAAATAAAAAAAAAAAAAATTCTAGTCATTCTTAAACGGTGTACATTGTGCCATAATTTTCACATTTATTTTAAAAAATAAGAATAAATATAATCAGTTTAATTCGATGTTTGTGTTTGTTGGTTAATGCGTTGTCATATTATTTCAATCCTCCTTCCTCCCTTTGTAACTAACTTACTCCTTGCTTGATATTTTTGTATCGTGTGTGTAAAAAGCGAACACGAACATATGTATTTGATTGAATGGACAGTGTGACTATCCAGGCGGCTAAATAAATGCACTATATTATATAGGCAGTAATAAAAAATATATAAAAAGTCAAATTAATGGTGGGGGGGGGGGACGGGGGACAACGACAGATATACAAATAAATTTCAGTGTGGCGTGAGTAAAAAAAAGGTTGAGAACCGCTGGTTTAGGCTGGACTCTGGAAAGACGCTCATCTGAAGTTGCCGCTTGCCGGTCAGGCTGATATGAGTGTGAGCCACTGACTGAATGAAAGCCAGGTGCCGCGGCTGAAGGTATTGTCAGCTCGTCAGCAACATAGTTTGAGAGAATAAAGCTACCTACCTACCTACCTATTACGTTAGCGACCCATTGCTAGCTGTTAACCCAACGTCCTTGGTGGCTAGCTAGCTTGTTTCACAGCTAAATCATTATGTGTGTGTGTGTGTGTGTGTGAGAGAGAGAGAGAGAGAGAGAGAGAGAGAGAGAGAGAGAGAGAGAGAGAGAGAGAGAGAGAGAGAGAGAGAGAGAGAGAGAGAGAGAGAGAGAGAGAGAGAGAGAGAGAGAGAGAGAGAGAGAGAGAGAGAGAGAGAGAGAGAGAGAGAGAGAGAGAGAGAGAGTGTGAGCATGTTTTGATATCGTCATTCAACTAACGTTAGCTAATCACTTCAATTTGGCTTTAGGTGATTAAAGCATAATAGCAACCAAAAAAATAAAGATGGACATAAGGAAGTTTTTTTTACAAAAAGTCAAAGTGTAAGTAGGAAGATGTTATTAAAGTAATAAACACAATTGATAATGATTCTCATAGCAAATGAAAAAATAATTTACTAATGAAGTTAACAGAGTCATACTTTCTCTCTAAACAGCATGCATCAATTTATCATTTTATCAGGCGAGTGAAGCAGTGCAGCCTGGTAAAAGCAGTACAGAGGCAGGTGGAGCAACAGGGTCGCAGGTGGGGTCTGTAATGGCTTAGTGATTATAACAGTGAAAGTGTTAGACTCAGTTTTGAGATATATTATTGTTTGAGGCACATTGTGATATAATAGTAGGCTAATGCTGTATAGTAATACTCAGCAAATAAAGTTAGCATAGCCATATATTTTCTCTCTATATGGCATGCATCAATTTATTATTTTATCAGGTGAATGAAGCAATGCACCCAGGTACGAGCAGCAGCACAGACACAGGAGTGGCAGGCAGAGCACGTGAGCGTGCATGTGCTCATGCTTGTAGCGCCAGGGGTATTGGTAGCTTACAGTAAGGCTGGGATAGGTTATAATTCAGGTTATTAGTAATTCTACAGCAGGGATGTCAAACCAGCTTCCAGGAGGGACACTTTATCATAGTGTTTTAAGTGTATACCAGCCAACTTCATGTCAATCAAACTGTCCTCGAATCATGTCCAGCATTCATTTCAAGCCACCAGAAGTTACCATTTAATAGCTGTCTACTAAAAAATTTCTTCCCGGGGGGGCATGCCCCCGAACCCCACTAGCGACCGTGACTCCGCCCCCCTACAAAATTGTGTCCCCACCAATGTTCAAACCAAACCTACGCCCTTGACCTCCGGAATGAAGCAACCGGAGGTGGATGGAAAGACTCAATATTGCAGCTACCGGGGCATGCAAGACTCCATATCGTAGATACCGGGCATGCAATTATATATATATATATATATATATATATATATATATATATATATATATATATATATATATATATATGATGGAGAGGCATATTCCCATTCCCTTAATAGTTAGGATGGTATTTACTCGCGCATACACTCTAAATCTGTGGTTGATACTGTGGAGGAAGCTTTTAAGGTGCTTCGAAGAACCTTTTTACTAGGGTTCCATGAGGAACCTTACAAATAAGGATCTTTTCAGAACCTCAAGGTTCTACTTGGAACCTTTTATGTTTATTTACAAACTTACATGCATAATATTATATATATATATATATATATATATATATATATATATATATATATATATATATATATATATATATATATATAATATGCGTGTCTGCATAATTTGTCTGGTTAAATAACATGCTAGGAATTACTGGTTTGCAATATCAATAAAAACAAAGAAATACTTTTTATAGAAACCCTTTATTACGGTTAGAGCAATAAAATAAATAAATACAGTATAGGAGTTATACTTTTAATTATAACACATAAATGCATACAAATAAAACAGTCTGTATATGTTTCATTACCCTTAGAATAACAACATATATATATATATTAATGTTATTTTTTTTTTATTTTTTTTTTTGGATGTTTGGAGTTTTACTCGCGCATAGTTTTGTATGTTATTTCCGAATTTCTCCTTAGACATGTCTGAAGGGGACACTGTATTAGTTAAAACGTGAATTAACGTATTAAAACGTGTTAACTGTGAGCAGTTACCTTGGGATTACACACCAGGTTCAGACGCATTGAATGGACTAATGTATCCGCAGGCGACCTAAGACTCACCGTTTCAACGGTGTCAGTAGTGCTCAACAGAAAATAATGCATACAGAAAAATATTGTATACTGGCCATGGGCTTTGGTTTTCCCCAGCGCCGTAACTAAGCATTTAGCTACCGGGGCATGCAAATATATATATATATATATATATATATATATATATATATATATATATATATATATATATATATATATATATATATATATTTATAAATTGCATGGACCTCCGGAATGAAGCAACCGGAGGTGGATTGAAAGACTCAATATTGCCTCTACTGGGGCATGCAAGACTCCATATCGTAGATACCGGGCATGCAATTATATATATATATATATATTATTGTTTTTTTTTTTCTTTTTTTTTTTTTTTTTTGGATGTTAGGAGTTAGGATGGTATTTACTCGCGCATAGTTTTGTATGTTATTTCCGAATTTCTCCTTTAACATGTCTGAAGGGGACACTGTATTACTTAAAACGTGAATTAACGTATTAAAACGTGTTAACTGTGAGCAGTTACCTTGGGATTACACACCAGGTTCAGCCGCATTGATTGGACTAATGTATCCGCAGGCGACCTAAGACTCACCGTTTCCACGGTGTCAGTAGTGCTCAACAGAAAATAATGCATACAGAAAAATATTGTATGCTGGCCATGGGCTTTGGTTAGCATACAGTGTCCCCTTCAGACACTAAACAGTGGCCTACAGTTTTATGTTTGTCTGAAAAAAACAACTACAATTGGTATTTTTAATAATCATTAACATGTTCATTATTTCAATATACAAACATGCAGTATTTTGCAATTATTTAAATCCAATCTTCTCCACTGCAGTTAAACTATGGTTGTTTTTCCTATGCACTTGACAGTGGTGGTGGGTGTTTTTGCCAAAAACTGCTTTAAGTGTGTGATGCAGTGTTGTAAGATTTATTGACATTATGTTGATAATCAGAACAACAGGGTTCACTAACCTCGACTAGGTCAGGGTTAACACAGTTGAGCTCAGATGAAACAGCCCATTTGCAATGTACAGTACTGGGTGGCTATTGGTCATTCAGCAGTGTGATGCAAATACCTGCAGTTACCACAAAGCGCTGACCTGAGCACACTTGCTCATTTGCTATTCTAGTTTTCTCCCTGGGATGCTCGTACTTAAATATTTAATATAAATGGACTTTAGTTGGTATATAGGGGGCTGGTGTCTATAGAGTTAACACAAACTGTTTTACAATTTCTGAAAATGAAATTAATAAGTTGTGAGCGATGGGGATATAAATAGGCCCAATTAATCCCACACCTGCCGCACACCTTCTGTGAATGATGCAATTGTCAGCAAATGATTTACTGACCATCCCAATATAATTTAGGAGCAAAAGAAACATCTGTAATTGGCGTAATTACAGGGATTAATTATAGCATTGTTTCTTTACCGAATATCTCAATCGTCCTGCCTGGGGACAGACGTGAAGTTGTGTATATATACATTTAGTGTGCCCAATTATTTTACCCCCGATTTTCTCCCCAATTTGGAATGTCCAATTATTTTTTCTCCTCATCGCAGCAATTCCTTACACAGCTCAGGAGATCCAAAGGTTCAGTGGGCGTCCTCCGATCCCACAACCAAACTATTATCCTCTTTTACACCCAGGAACTCGAGAGCGGATGTCAGCGAGCTACTGACCTCTGGAGGACAAAGGCCAGCCCTGCAGGTGTCCGCTTTTGAGCTCACAGGGCGCCTGGCCAGCAGGGTTCACTGTAGCGCAATGAGGAGAAACAGTCCCTTTTGTTTTTGCTTCCCTAACCCACGGGAGTGCCAGAGCCAATGTTACGCTCCCTTTGGAATTCACAGCGAAGACCGACAACTTTGCACAGCCAGGACGCGAACCTGTGCTGTATGACCACACAACCACGCTTTTACCAGGTGAGCCACTCGAGGACCCCCTGATAGTGTTTTTGAGGTTAAGATTCATTTAAAAGTTATAACTAGCTCTTTATTTTATATATATATATATATATATATATATATATTGCACCAGGATTAGTGAACAAAAGGAAAAGTGAAACGAAGAAACTGTAAAAAGTGACGACTGGACACCAACCACTAAAAGCTGGTAATTTTAAACTTTAAAGAGATAGTTTATACCCTCTAAGCGGGCAATTTCTAATCTCTTTATTCATGCCACTGTCTGGTGCTCCAAGGGAGACTACAGTTGGATTTTTATACCAGCTCTGTTATCCCCAGCTGGGGATGAAATCCATTGCGAAGGGGATGAAGTGGAGGTGGCTGTACACACACACACACACAATTTGTTACAAACTGTTTATCCAATTGACAGGAAACTTAGCATCAACATTATAGAGTATACATTAATGATAATATACAAGATTGTGAATGTCACACAGTTTTACATACATCTGGATAATCCCTCATCAGACTGTGATTAAACATTTCATTGCTAATTCTTATTCTATCCTGTACATACTGTTGATATGTCATGTTCATCGTTTAGAGTTTACGTGGCAGGAGATGTATATGTATATATAAGCATAGGCAAATTGTAAGCATGGCAAATTCTTTGTTGAGATTTAGTAATGTCTTTCTCAAAGAGACCCAAGTGTAAATGTTTGTCGTAAGCACCATGGATAATAGCATTTACATAATGTCCCGTGACAAGAAATTACATCTAAAATACAAATGTATTTTTTTCAGATTTGTAAAAAAAGACCTGCTTCTCCTGGTGTTGTATCCTTGCTGGACGGAGATGGTGAAGATGCTGGAGGCGGCCAAGCCAGCACAGTATGGGGTAGATTTGACAAGGGACAAGAAAAGGTAATTAGAATTACAACGTGATGTTTAGGAACCTGCATTAGAGAGACAGATAGATTCAAATTATTATTTTTCTCTGTCCCCTTACATTTGTATGCTGTTTGAAATCATATTTTTGTAATAATCTGTGTTCAGGATATGCCATAGACCTAGGTTAGATGAGCCCAAATGTCTTTATATCAGTAGTAACTGTGTATAGCCAGGTATACAATCGGAAACTTAATTCACTTTTGAGTTATTGTCTATGTTTGGTACACAGCTTATCTTCCTGATTTTATTTTTATTTTTTTTAACTTAGGTTCCATTACCAGTGCTGTCCCATAAAAATGAACCATTTTCCTGCCACATTGTTTCACCCTCTGGACATATCAATGATTCAGATCTTTTACACATATCCATCTTATATGGATGTTTTGTGTTTTGTTTATAAAAAATGTGTAAATGTGTAAAGGACTAGGGGTTGTGGTGTTTGTCTGAAGTAAGAGAGTGGTGGTGTAACATCAAATCATTTGCAGCACGAATAAGTCACAGTCACTGGCCATGTCATGCACACTTATTTCTAACTCATTGGTTGATCGAAAATAAGTTTAACATGCAATGGAGTAGTTCATTGGTTTTATACGCTCCCTTTAAAGATGTAATAAACAATCTCATCCAGTGGGATCTCTTTTCAGAGTGTGCAGTAGCAGAAGGGGATTGTGGGAATGTGTGGAGCTAAGGAAGGTAGAAGGAGATGCGCAGTAGAAACCCTGGGATATGTTTACACAATGAACTAATTTGTGGATGAATATCGTTGGTGTTAATTAAAGTTAATAAGACAAAATACCAGGTGGGGGCACCATTAGAGCGCGTCGGTGTGGACATCTTAGGGCCGTTTCCACGGACGGAGGGGGGCAACCGGTACGTCCTGGTGGCCATGGATTACTTTACTAAATGGCCCGAGGCGTACGCAGTCCCCGATCAGAGCGCGACTACCTGCGCGGAGGCACTGCTGGAAGGCATGTTCTGCCGGTTTGGGGTTCCCGAGGAGCTACACAGTGACCAGGGGCGTAACTTTGAAGCGCAGGTGTTTGGTGAGGTGTGCAGGCGGCTGGGTATTAAGAAAACCAGGACGACCCCACTACACCCACAGAGCGATGGATTGGTGGAGCGGTTTAACCGCACCCTTGCCACCCAGCTGACCATGTGGACCTCCCAGCACCAGCGTGACTGGGATCAATGCTTGCCCTTGGTCCTAATGGCCTACCGGACTGCAGTGCATGAATCTACAGGGTGCAAGCCAGCGGCTCTTATGTTTGGGAGAGAGCTCCGCACCCCAGTGGACCTTGTGTTTGGCCGGCCACCTCAGCTCCACACTCCGGAACCTACCGGCCCGGAATACCTCCAGCAGCTACAGGACCGATTGGACACTGCCCATGTTTACGCTCGGAAGCACCTCACCTCAGCTGGCCAGCGCCAGAAACGGGCATACGATACTCACTGCCCTCGGCGAAGAAAGGGACTCTGCCCCAAGCTGGCCAGTAACTGGGAGGGCCCCTGTGTTGTTCTGGAGAGGCTCTCCGAGGTGACTTCTCGAGTGCGGCTGCGGACCCGTAGCCGGGCAGTTGTGCTCCACCAAGACCGCTTGGCCCCCTACCGCCCCGGAACAAACTCGGCTGTCCCTGCAGCCAGCCCGGAGGCCGGCTCCCAGGACAGGGAAAGCGCTTCCCCCTTGCAACCACCGAATAGTTCACCAGCTGGTGGCCCAGGTAGGAGCATTCCGGCTCCAGCTGACTCCCAGCCCGCTGCACCTGTGCTCCAGCGCGGCCAGCGTATCCGTCGACCACCCCCGGGACTCTCTGACTTTGTGAGACATTAAGTGTTGGGCCAGCGGGACGTTCGGCCCTAAGATGGGGGCTGTGTAACGGGCACGGCTGGACTGACTCGCCGTTGCCACCTGTCGTCGAATAGGGCGCTGTGCCCGGAGCCAGTCCCCTACATTTGGTTAATGTGCAGCCGTGGATGCTGGGAGTACGAACTATGGTAGGGGAGAAACTGAATTATTGTTGTTGTGTTTATTTGTTGTTACTGTAAAAGTTTGCGTACTGTTCTATGCATTTCCCTGTAATTGTTATTACCCTTCCGGTGTTGTTTGATATATATGTGAATGTCACCCTGAGAGGCAGAGTAGTGCTCTGGTGTGGGGAAGGGCTGTGTGTGTGTGTTCATAGAGGGCGCTGACTTGCTGTTAGCTGCTTAATAAACTGCATTACCTAAAAGAGCTATTGTGTGCGTGTCTCCGTTAATCCCTGTGCTCGCTACAATATATATATATATATATATATATATATATATATATATATATATATATATATATAATTGCGATATGGAGTCTTGCATGCCCCGGTAGCTACGAAATGGAGTCTTACCATCCACCTCAGGTTGCTTCAACCGGAGGTGCATGCAATGATATATATCTTATTGTATTACTTGTATTGTAACGCTTGAAATGTTTTTGCTTACGATTGTAAGTCGCCCTGGATAAGGGCGTCTGCTAAGAAATAAATAATAATAATAATAATAATATATATGCATGCCCCGGCAGCTAAATGCTTAGTTACGGCGCTGGGCAAAACCAAAGCCCATGGCCAGTATACAATATTTTTCTGTATGCATTCTTTTCTGTTGAGCACTACTGACACCGTTGAAAGGGTGAGTCTTAGGTCGCCTGTGGATACATTAGTCCAATCAATGCGTCTGAACCTGCATGCGCGAGTAAATACCATCCTAACTCCTAACATCCAAAAAAAAAAAAATAACAAGTAGTGGAGTAGTGGTTAGAGCTCTGGACTCTTGACCGGAGGGTCATGGGTTCAATCACTGGTGTAGGACACTGCTGCTGTACAATTGAGCAAGGTACATTACCTAGATTGCTCCAGTAAAAACCCAACTGTATAAATGGGTAATTGTAGTAAAAATACTGTGATATCTTGTAACAATTGTAAGTCGCCCTGGATAAGGGGGTCCGCTAAGAAATAAATAATAATAATAGTAATAATATATATATATATATATATATATATATATATATATATATATATATATATATATATATATATATATATATATATATATATAATTGCATGCCCCGGTAGCTACGATATGGAGTCTTGCATGCCCGGGATATATATATATGCCCCGGTAGCTAAATGCTTAGTTACGGCGCTGGGCAAAACCAAAGCCTATGGCCAGTATACAATATTTTTCTGTATGCATTCTTTTCTGTTGAGCACTACTGACACCGTTCCCCCCCCCCCCCCCCCAGATTTCTGCCAGGCAGTGGCTTAGCCACTGTGTTTGGGTCGTTCACACTGAAACATGTGTAAGAAATTGCAATATTGTTATATTTTTCGCTTCCCATTATAGCGGGGCGGACGTGGCATGGGCGGCGCTGATTTTTCTTTTCGCTCACGGAAAGAACTTTTTTATTTACCGCGTTGCTATCAACCAATGAGAATACATAAGCAAGCTGTACTTGCTCAACCCCAAACACAGATGCATGAAACATATATGCTATCATTACTGTATATGCTATGTAGCCTAGCTACTACACACATAGATGTGGTAGAGGACATCTACTATGTAATGAGTAGCCTATGTATTTACATAGAATGCACTCGCCTCATGACATATCTTATTGCCAGCTGACCTCTCCAGCAGCCAGCCTACTAATAAGATTATTATTTTTCACGGATTGTGCAGCCAGCTTCATCAAGGGACGGTAACCAAGTCCATCCAGGTCTTGGAGATGGAGTGGTAAATGTACAACCTGTTATTAATTGAATAACTAAAGAAATAAATCAGAATGAAAACAGTTCTGGACGCTGCTGAGAGAAAACCGGCAAAACTGTTTCAATTCCTGAGTTCGATTACCTACTTGTTTTCATTCTGATTATTTGTTTAGGCTACAACGTGTCCGTCAGCGAATGTCAGTGCAGTGTGATACCAAAAAAAAATGAGTGGTTGGATTTGCTGTCAATCAACCAAGTTTTTTGTTGGATCAGCTGTTTGTACATGTTTTTGTGTTTAAAGGCGCTGTAGTTATACAATGTAGTTAATGCAACTGTGTACACAAGTCCCTCCTCCCCCGAACCTCCAGAAGATTAGGTACCATCGGCAGTCCTGCGTCAGTCAAAGAGTAATTACATTAGTCAGGATTTGTGAAATTAAATAAAATGGTTTGCTTTGCTTTGAACACCAAATATGAAATGAACAACCATAAGTACGAATGAAATTATATATAGTTACTTATTATCATAATGTGAAATTGAAATCTGATGCGCATGTTAAAAGTTCAAGTCCTTTGCTTCGTATTTCCTTTTTAGTTTTTAAACGGAAGTGTTCTGAACTGAATCTCTCTTTTTAACTATTTTGCACAACAGTGTATTTGGTTATTGGATCTTCTGTTAAAAAAAAAAAAGTTCTTTATTTTTCGACAATAAAACGTCAATGCACTAATAAGAAATCAGGTTGCCAATTTCACCACTGTGACTATTCACCTTAAAAAAGTTACCATTGCCACCCTCTCCCGAAAAAAAATCCTGGCTACGCCACTGTTGCCAGGGTTTATTATTTAAAAATGCGCAGTTTATTTCAAACTTTCAAAACATAATAACATAACAAAGAGTGTCTAAGACCCTTCACCGTTATATTTGTTCTCGTGTGAGACTTTCACTTTTTCAGTCAGCGAAAATATGTGCTAAAACGGAGTGAATTTGAGCCCTGTTAAAATGGCAAAAATACAGCTACGTTTGGAGTTTTTCTACAACAAAAAAGCTAAACCTCCAACGCCAGAGACATCAACAGATGGTGATGGGGGTGCTGTGCCCCACCAGTTTTTCAAGCCATGAGTCGCCAATGGGCGGGGTTAACCAAATAATTTAAAGTGGGTGGGGCTAACCACATCATTTCATAAACCTTACTTGTTGTGCACTTCCATTTACTATATCGGTATCAGGGATATTATTTAAATAGTTCACACTTGGGTAAGAAAAGAATAGTATTATTATTTGTTTATTTTAGCAGACGCCTTTATCCAAGGCGACTTACAGAGACTAGGGTGTGTGAACTATGCATCAGCTGCAGAGTCACTTACAATTACGTCTCACCCAAAAGACAGAGCACAAGGAGGTTAAGTGACTTGCTCAGGATCACACAATGAGTCAGTGGCTGAGGTGGGATTTGAACCGGGAACCTGGTTACAAGCCCTGTTCTTTAACCACTGGACCACACAGCCTAATACAACATTTATATAAAATATATTAAAATATCATGATATAACAAGATTTGTTTAAATGATTATCCAGATACAGTATAATATACATAAGAAATTGAAATTGACTTTCAGCACACACACAAAAAAAGAAAGTAAAACATCTTTGGTGATCTGGGAGAGGAGAGTGCTGCAAGTTCCTTATTATTTCAGTGTTTCAGCCACACCTAATAAGATTGCATGAATGGCATTAACACATGCTCACAGTCCCTACACTGGGTAGAATGGAATTGCTCTTCCTGTGAAATGAGAAAACGTTTTTCACAGTAATCATTACCCAACATCCTTTGAAGACCTGCAGCAACATATAGGCAAGGTTGATAAGGACTTCAGTTAAAATTCTGGTCTACCTGGATTAGTTTCTTGTGGTTTTACCCTAGAAGATAAATATCTAGAATATGGGAATATTGCCTGCAAGTGAGTAAAATGTTTTTCTTTCTTACGTTAGAAGTTGTTTCACCTTGAATGGAACTACCATATATTTGCAGAAATTAACTTTCAATGGATACTATGTCTCAAGTTAGAAATACGAGTTTCATTAGAGTTAATTTTGTTCAGTTTAAATAATAAGTAATGCAAATAAATACATAGTTTTAAGAATACAATTTTATCTATTTCTACCAACCTTCATTGTTTTGTCTGTTTCAGACCCCTCTACATAGGGGCAGGAATAGCCACAGTCAGTGTGACCACAAGCAGGCAGACAAGCAGCAGTGACCTCATCTTCAGAGCTCAACACTGAACCACAAGCATGTTGCAGGATGTTATATAGCAGTTTAGCTTAGGGCTCCTCTCAATTTCAAAAACCTCACAAAACAGCAAGAGAATGATATAGCAGTTTGGTGTACTGTAAAGCCTATAAAGTGAGATTTGGAGTGAAGATCTTTTACGAATGTTGAAGTATTGATGGATTAAATAATACTTAATATTTATGTAACTTCTGGACTTACAGAGACTAGGGTGAGTGAACTATGCATCAGCTGCATAATGGATTTAATTATGAGTTTTTGCCACTGAACAACACAAAAAAGTCCATAATGTCAAAGTGAAAAATAAAATCTACAAATTGTTCTAAATTAATTACAAATACAAAACAGAAAATAATTGATTGCATAAGTATTCACCCCCTTGAGTCAATATTTGGTAGAGGCACCTTTGGCAGCAATTACAGCCACGAGTCTATTTGTATAAGTCTCTACCAGCTTTGCACATCTGGACACTGCAATTTTTGCATCTTCACGAGCTTTCCAGGCCCTGACGCAGAGAAGCATCCCCATAGCATGATGCTGCCACCACCATGCTTCACGGTAGGGATGGTGTTCTCAGGATGATGTGCGGTGTTAGGCTTGCGCCAAACATAGCGCTTAGCGTTGTAGCCAAAAAGCTCTATTTTGGTCTCATCACACCATAAAATCTTCTTCCACTTGGTCTCAGAGTCTCCCACATGCCTTCTGGCAAACTCTAGCCGAGATTTGATGCAAGTTTTTTTCAACAATGGCTTTCTTTTTGCCACTCTCCCATAAAGGCCAGTTTTGTAAAGCACCCGGGCTATTGTTGCCGTATGCACAGTGTCTCCCAGCTCAGCCGTGGAAGACTGTAACTCCTTTAGAGTTGCCATAGGCCTCTTGGTGGCCTCCCTGGCTAGTGCCCTTCTCGCCCGGATACTCAGTTTTTGAGGACAGCCTTTTCTAGACAGATTCACAGTTGTGCCATATTCTCTCCATTTCTTAATAATGGACTTTACTGTGCTCCGGGGGATATTCAATGCCTTGGAAATGTTCTTATATCCTACCCGATTGGTGCTTTTGAAGAACCTTATTCCGGATTTGCTTTGAATGTTCCTTCATCTTCATGATGTAGTTTTTGTTAGGAAATGTACTAACCAACTGTGGGACCTCCCAGAGACAGGTGTATTTAACCTGAAATCATGTGAAACACCTTAATTGCACACAGGTGGACACCATTCAACTAATTATGTGACTTCTAAAGACAATTGGTTGCACCAGAGCTTATTTAGGTGTGTCATAGCAAAGGGAGTGAATACTTATGCAATCAATTATTTTCAGTTTTATATTTGTAATTAATTTAGAACAATTTGTAGATTTTATTTTTCACTTTTCACTTTTTGTGTTGATCAGTAGCAAAAACTCCTAATTAAATCCATTTTGATTCCATTTGTAACACAATAAAATGTGGAAAAGTCCAAGGGGGGTGAATACTTTTGAGTGTCACTGTGTGTGTATATATATATATATATATATATATATATATATATATATATATATATATATATATATATATAATGATAAGTCAGTCCGTCCTATAACCTCCAGATGTCCACATGACCAAATACAAATTCCCCATAAACTGATCTAAAGAATAAATAAGTTATTAACACATTAACTATTGGCTAATGAGTAATTATAGCTATAGAAATTGAGGCAATCAAGGCTTTTGGTTTTAGAAAAAGAAAAAAAACATGACTGTGCCAGATTACAAAATGTACATCAGTACCCATTTGCAGTCATGCACTGTGACGACAATATATTTTTCATAATCTGCCATTTATCTTTAGAACATTATAGAAAGGCTTTAGTAGACAGACATTTGAAATTACTGAAAAAAGAGATCTTAAAGTTGCAACCCTTAGCATATAGATGAATAATTTCCCTGATGTTAAAAACCAAATTGCAACCAGAGATATATTTTTTTAAAATATTGCTCGAGCAGGAATATGTATTTTAAAGATCCTCAAGGAGGCTAGTAATCCAAGATTCAGGGCCACACTGTAAATGGCACTGCCTATATCTTGAAGAAATACTTAAATAAAAATATTATAATAGAAATCCCAAATCCAAGAAAGAAGATAACCACTCTAATTTTTTTAAGCCTTTAAGAAATTGGATTTAAAGCTTGATTAGTCATTAGCCCTTTCTGTGTGTTAATTCATCATGTCAAAATTGGTAATGTTTAATTATTGTTAATTACACATATTAGGTGTACTCCACTGACATTGTGTGGTTGTAGGACTAATTTACAGGTCAGAAAACCTTTAAAAGATTGCATGAAATTCTCAAGGACTTATTCAAGTGTTAAAGCTTTGTGAACACAACAAAACAGCTGTCAAAAGCATTCTGTCTTAAAAAGACATAAATCCATTAAAATGAACACCCTCCCACCAACCCACATCCTTCACACACATGCATATACACAAACACACACAAGAAGAATACCAATTTCAAAAGATACCAAAATAAACTCAAGAACAAAGTGATTTTTATTTTTGTTCTTTATTAAAATGTCTTCATCTAGACAATGTGGGGAAGCTATAAAAAAAGGCCAACAAGATGCTCGGATATATTGTGATAAGTGTTGAATTTAAATCAAGGGAAGTAATGTTAAAACTTTACAATGCATTAGTAAGACCTCATCTAGAATATTGTGTTCAGTTCTGGTCACCTCGTTACAAAAAGGATATTGCTGCTCAAGAAAGAGTGCAAAGAAGAGCGACCAGAATTATCCTGGGTTTAAAAGGCATGTCGTATGCAGACAGGCTAAAAGAATTGAATCTATTCAGTCTCGAACAAAGAAGACTACGCGGTGATCTGATTCAAGCATTCAAAATGCTAAAAGGTATTGACAATGTCGACCCAGGGGACTTTTTCGACAAGGACCAGGAGTCACAAATGGAGATTAGATAAAGGGGCATTCAGAACAGAAAATAGGAGGCACTTTTCTACACAGAGAATTGTGAGGGTCTGGAACCCGCTCCCCAGTAATGTTGTTGAAGCCGACACCCTGGGATCCTTCAAGAAGCTGCTTGATGAGATTCTGGGATCAATAAGCTACTAACAACCAAAAGAGCAAGATGGGCCGAATGGCCTCCTCTCGTTTGTAAACTTTCTTATGTTCTTAAAATGTTTGTTTACTTAGGCATGAGCATGCTGTATATGCTATCCTGACACAGATACATGATTTACTAGCGCAGGATTAAAAAAAAAAAAAAAAAAAGAACAATATTTGGTTATCAGGCCAACATGCATTTGACTGTGATTTTTCTGCACTTCGACTGGCAGGATCACGACGTCACTTGTTGGATCCACCTTCACATTAGGACAGGATCAGCTGTATGCTGGGGAAAGGTGAGAATCCTTTTAATAAAACTTCCCATGTAGTTTGTTTAATGTTTGGTATCACTTATCCTCAAAATGGGCAAAATCTGCTACGATCACAAGATATAGGGTGTCTGATTTAGTTGCTTGATAAGGAAGAAATCTAGATGGTGCTATTTTTTCATCAGCGTGTGTCAACATTCTATAGAACCATTGAATAGTAGACCCCTCTATCTGGTAAATAGGGGCATATTAATCAAGCTTGTAAAAACTGAAGCATTTCACTTTTTTTTTTTTTTTTATAAATTTAGTCGTTGCCAATTATTTTTTATTATTTTCTCCCCAATTTGGAATGGCCAATTATTTTATTATGCTCAGCTCACCGCTACCACCCCAGGGCTGACTCTGGAGGGCGAAGACAAACACACGCTGTCCTCCGAAGCGTGGGCCAATTGAGCGCCGCCCCCTGGGAGCTCCCATCCTCGGTCGGCAAAGGAATAGCCTGGACTCGAACTCGCGATGTTCAGACTATAGGGCACATCCTGCACTGCACGTGGAGTGCCTTTACTGGATGCGCCACTCGGGACCCCCGGCATTTCACTTATTGTTCATTACAATGGATTTTGTATCATCCCGCAACCACGCTGGGTTTCACTGAGGTCATTGTGATAGAGCTGATTGTTTTAATATTTTCAATATTGTTTTTCAAAGTGTGCAAAATCAGTTTTTCCTGTTGCTATGGCCAACGGTTTCATCCTAGGAATCTGAAAAATAGTAATGGCATTTGCAAAGTTGTTTCTATTATCAATAATTGTATTAAGAGTTCCAAAATAATGCAATGTAAACAAAAACTGACAAGTTTAAATATCTTTTAATTGATTTTTAAAAAACAAATTAAAAAAATGGACTAACTGAAGGTGACATGTTTTCTGATTGATTTGGTAATGAAGTGCCACATAACACTGCAGTCTAGGGAATGGCTACAGGAAAGATAACTTACTGTTACAGGAGCCTCCTTTTTAGCTGATATTACAGATAGGCAGCCCAGACAAGGTCTTGGACGTCTCTTTGGGTTGGCTTCGAATTGTCTCTTTTCTCTGATCGGAATGTCTGGAGGGGAGGTGGCCTTCTGGTAAGATAGCAATAAGATTTAAAAAATGACATCTCTGTAAAAATTAAAAAAGGCAGTACCCCACCATCAAGTATAATTTTACACTAAAATATTTTGTCTTATTAACTTTAATTAACACCAACGATATTCATCCACAAATTAGTTCATTGTGTAAACATATCCCAGGGTTTCTACTGCGCATCTCCTTCTACCTTCCTTAGCTCCACACATTCCCACAATCCCCTTCTGCTACTGCACACTCTGAAAAGAGATCCCACTGGATGAGATTGTTTATTACATCTTTAAAGGGAGCGTATAAAACCAATGAACTACTCCATTGCATGTTAAACTTATTTTCGATCAACCAATGAGTTAGAAATAAGTGTGCATGACATGGCCAGTGACTGTGACTTATTCGTGCTGCAAATGATTTGATGTTACACCACCACTCTCTTACTTCAGACAAACACCACAACCCCTAGTCCTTTACACATTTACACATTTTTTATAAACAAAACACAAAACATCCATATAAGATGGATATGTGTAAAAGATCTGAATCATTGATATGTCCAGAGGGTGAAACAATGTGGCAGGAAAATGGTTCATTTTTATGGGACAGCACTGGTAATGGAACCTAAGTTAAAAAAAATAAAAATAAAATCAGGAAGATAAGCTGTGTACCAAACATAGACAATAACTCAAAAGTGAATTAAGTTTCCGATTGTATACCTGGCTATACACAGTTACTACTGATATAAAGACATTTTGGCTCATCTAACCTAGGTCTATGGCATATCCTGAAAACAGATTATTACAAAAATATGATTTCAAACAGCATACAAATGTAAGGGGACAGAGAAAAATAATAATTTGAATCTATCTGTCTCTCTAATGCGGGTTCCTAAACATCACGTTGTAATTCTAATTACCTTTTCTTGTCCCTTGTCAAATCTACCCCATACTGTGCTGGCTTGGCCGCCTCCAGCATCTTCACCATCTCCGTCCAGCAAGGATACAACACCAGGAGAAGCAGGTCTTTTTTTACAAATCTGAAAAAAATACATTTGTATTTTAGATGTAATTTCTTGTCACGGGACATTATGTAAATGCTATTATCCATGGTGATTACGACAAACATTTACACTTGGGTCTCTTTGAGAAAGACATTACTAAATCTCAACAAAGAATTTGCCATGCTTACAATTTGCCTATGCTTATGTATACATATACATCTCCTGCCACGTAAACTCTAAACGATGAACATGACATATCAACAGTATGTACAGGATAGAATAAGAATTAGCAATGAAATGTTTAATCACAGTCTGATGAGGGATTATCCAGATGTATGTAAAACTGTGTGACATTCACAATCTTGTATATTATCATTAATGTATACTCTATAATGTTGATGCTAAGTTTCCTGTCAATTGGATAAACAGTTTGTAACAAATTGTGTGTGTGTGTGTACAGCCACCTCCACTTCATCCCCTTCGCAATGGATTTCATCCCCAGCTGGGGATAACAGAGCTGGTATAAAAATCCAACTGTAGTCTCCCTTGGAGCACCAGACAGTGGCATGAATAAAGAGATTAGAAATTGCCCGCTTAGAGGGTATAAACTATCTCTTTAAAGTTTAAAATTACCAGCTTTTAGTGGTTGGTGTCCAGTCGTCACTTTTTACAGTTTCTTCGTTTCACTTTTCCTTTTGTTCACTCATCCTGGTGCAATATATATATATATATATATATATATATATATATATATATATATATATATATATATATATATATAAAATAAAGAGCTAGTTATAACTTTTAAATGAATCTTAACCTCAAAAACACTATCAGGGGGTCCTCGAGTGGCTCACCTGGTAAAAGCGTGGTTGTGTGGTCATACAGCACAGGTTCGCGTCCTGGCTGTGCAAAGTTGTCGGTCTTCGCTGTGAATTCCAAAGGGAGCGTAACATTGGCTCTGGCACTCCCGTGGGTTAGGGAAGCAAAAACAAAAGGGACTGTTTCTCCTCATTGCGCTACAGTGAACCCTGCTGGCCAGGCTCAAAAGCGGACACCTGCAGGGCTGGCCTTTGTCCTCCAGAGGTCAGTAGCTCGCTGACATCCGCTCTCGAGTTCCTGGGTGTAAAAGAGGATAATAGTTTGGTTGTGGGATCGGAGGACGCCCACTGAACCTTTGGATCTCCTGAGCTGTGTAAGGAATTGCTGCGATGAGGAGAAAAAATAATTGGACATTCCAAATTGGGGAGAAAATCGGGGGTAAAATAATTGGGCACACTAAATGTATATATACATAACTTCACGTCTGTCCCCAGGCAGGACGATTGAGATATTCGGTAAAGAAACAATGCTATAATTAATCCCTGTAATTACGCCAATTACAGATGTTTCTTTTGCTCCTAAATTATATTGGGATGGTCAGTAAATCATTTGCTGACAATTGCATCATTCACAGAAGGTGTGCGGCAGGTGTGGGATTAATTGGGCCTATTTATATCCCCATCGCTCACAACTTAATTTCATTTTCAGAAATTGTAAAACAGTTTGTGTTAACTCTATAGACACCAGCCCCCTATATACCAACTAAAGTCCATTTATATTAAATATTTAAGTACGAGCATCCCAGGGAGAAAACTAGAATAGCAAATGAGCAAGTGTGCTCAGGTCAGCACTTTGTGGTAACTGCAGGTATTTGCATCACACTGCTGAATGACCAATAGCCACCCAGTACTGTACATTGCAAATGGGCTGTTTCATCTGAGCTCAACTGTGTTAACCCTGACCTAGTCGAGGTTGGTGAACCCTGTTGTTCTGATTATCAACATAATGTCAATAAATCTTACAACACTGCATCACACACTTAAAGCAGTTTTTGGCAAAAACACCCACCACCACTGTCAAGTGCATAGGAAAAACAACCATAGTTTAACTGCAGTGGAGAAGATTGGATTTAAATATTTGCAAAATACTGCATGTTTGTATATTGAAATAATGAACATCTATGATATGGAGTCTTGCATGCCCCAGTAGAGGCAATATTGAGTCTTTCCATCCACCTCCGGTTGCTTCATTCCGGAGGTCCATGCAATTTATATATATATATATATATATATATATATATATATATATATATATATATATATATATATATATATTTGCATGCCCCGGTAGCTAAATGCTTTGTTACGGCGCTGGGGAAAACCAAAGCCCATGGCCAGTATACAATATTTTTCTGTATGCATTATTTTCTGTTGAGCACTACTGACACCGTTGAAACGGTGAGTCTTAGGTCGCCTGCGGATACATTAGTCCATTCAATGCGTCTGAACCTGGTGTGTAATCCCAAGGTAACTGCTCACAGTTAACACGTTTTAATACGTTAATTCACGTTTTAAGTAATACAGTGTCCCCTTCAGACATGTCTAAGGAGAAATTCGGAAATAACATAAAAAACTATGCGCGAGTAAAACTCCAAACATCCAAAAAAAAAATAAAAAAAAAATAACATTAATATATATATATATATATATATATATATATATATATATATATATATATATATATATATATATATATATATATATATATATATATATATATATATATATATATATATATATATATATATATATATATATATATAATTGCATGCCCGGTATCTATGATATGGAGTCTTGCATGCCCCGGTAGCTGCAATATTGAGTCTTTCCATCCACCTCCGGTTGCTTCATTCCGGAGGTCCATTATTATTATTATTATTTATTTCTTAGCAGACGCCCTTATCCAGGGCGACTTACAATCGTAAGCAAAAACATTTCAAGCGTTACAATACAAGTAATACAATAAGAGCAAGCAATACAATAACTTTTGTTCAAGTAAAGTACAAGTTTGACAAACCACAATTCAATAATACAGCAGGTAATAGTGATAGTTACATCAGGATGTGAGTAAATACAAAGTACTACAGGTTAAAAACTTGGCAGATTACAGTATTCTGAAGTACAGGATTAAATGCAGTAAAATAGGGGCTGATAAGAGCAAAATAAAGCACATTTACATGAAGGGTGATAGTGTCCCAGGATACAAACAGAGGAGTTCTACAGGTGCTCTTTGAAGAGGTGAGTCTTAAGGAGGCGCCGGAATGTGGTCAGGGACTGGGCAGTCCTGACATCTGTAGGAAGGTCATTCCACCACTGCGGAGCAAGGGTGGAGAAGGAGCGGGCTTTGGAGGCAGGGGGACGTAGCGGTGGTAGAGCTAGTCTTCTAGTGCAGGCGGAGCGGAGAGGTCGAGTGGGGGTGTAGGGAGAGATGAGGGTCTGGAGGTAGCTGGGTGCAGACTGGTCAAGGCATCTGTCCATGCAATTTATATATAGGACAGTCTTAGGTCGCCTGCGTATACATTAGTCCAATCAATGCGTCTGAACCTGGTGTGTAATCCCAAGGTAACTGCTCACAGTTAACGCGTTTTAATAGACAGATATATATATATATATATTTATTTGCATGCCCCGGTAGCTAAATGCTTAGTTACGGCGCTGGGCAAAACCAAAGCCCATGGCCAGTATACAATATTTTTCTGTATGCATTATTTTCTGTTGAGCACTACTGACACCGTTGAAACGGTGAGTCTTAGGTCGCCTGCAGATACATTAGTCCAATCAATGCGTCTGAACCTGGTGTGTAATCCCAAAGTAACTGCTCACAGTTAACACGTTTTAATACGTTAATTCACGTTTTAAGTAATACAGTGTCCCCTTCAGACATGTTAAAGGAGAAATTCGGAAATAACATACAAAACTATGCGCGAGTAAATACCATCCTAACTCCTAACATCCAAAAAAAAAGAAAAAGAAAAAAAAAGAACAATTATATATATAGCTACCTAGATTGTATTGAATTAACAAAACAAATAATAATAATTAACTGAGAGGTATTGGAAGAAAAAATACACCTATTTTGTTTATAACTTTTAGAATGTTTGTATGCTGTAGCTGCAATATTGAGTCTTTCCATCCACCTCCGGTTGCTTCATTCCGGAGATCCATTCAATTTATATATATATATATATATATATATATATATATATATATATATATATATATATTATATATTTGCATGCCCCGGTAGCTAAATGCTTAGTATTTACGGCGCTGGGCAAAACCAAAGCCCATGGCCAGTATTCAATATTGTAGCGAGCACAGGGATTAACAGAGACACGCACACAATAGCTCTTTTAGGTAATGCAGTTTAATAAGCAGCTAACAGCACGTCAGCGCCCTCCTCGAACACACACACACAGCCCTTCCCCACCCCAGAGCACTACTCTGCCTCTCAGGGTGACATTCACATATTTAACACATAACACAGGAAGGGTAATAACGATTACAGGAAAATGCATGAAATAATACTGGAACTTTTACAGGGACAACAATTAAACACAACAACAATAATTCAGTTTCTCCCCTACCATAGTTCGTACTCCCAGCATCCTCTGCTGCACATTAACCAAATGTAGGGGACTGGCTCCGGGCACAGCGCCTTATTCGCCGACAGGTGGCAACGGCGAGTCAGTCCAGCCGTGCCCGTTACACAGCCCCCTTCTTAGGGCCGAACGTCCCGTCGGCCCAACACTTAATGTCTCACAAAGTCCGAGAGTCCCGGGGGTGGTCGACGGATACGCTGGCCGCGCTGGAGCACAGGTGCAGCGGGCTGGGAGTCAGCTGGAGCCGGAATGCCCCTTCGTGGGCCACCAGCTGGTGAACTATTCGACTGCTGCAAGGGGGAAGCGCTTTCCCTGTCCTGGGAGCTGGCCTCCGGGCTGGCCGCAGGGACAACCGAGTTTGTTCCAGGGCGGTAGGGGGCCAAGCGGTCTTGGTGGAGCACAACCGCCCGGCTACGGGTCCGCAGCCGCACTCGATAAGTCACCTCAGAGAGCCTCTCCAGAACAACACAGGGGCCCTCCCAGTGACTGGCCAGCTTGGGGCAGAGTCCTTTTCTTCGCCGGGGGCAATGAACCCAGACCTGCTCCCCAGCTTGAAATCCCCGGCCCTTGCAGTGAGTATCGTATGCCCGTTTCTGACGCTGGCCAGCCGAGGTGAGGTGCTTCCGAGCATAAGCATGGGCAGTGTCCAATCGGTCCTGTAGCTGTTGGAGGTATTCCGGGCCGGCAGGTTCCGGAGTGTGGAGCTGAGGTGGCCTGCCGAACACAAGGTCCACTGGGGTGCGGAGCTCTCTCCCAAACATAAGAGCCGCTGGCGTGCACCCGGTAGATTCCTGCACTGGAGTCCGGTAGGCCATTAGGACCAAGGGCAAGCATTGATCCCAGTCACGCTGGTGCTGGGAGGTCCACATGGTCAGCTGGGTGGCAAGGGTGCGGTTGAACCGCTCCACCAATCCATCGCTCTGCGGGTGGAGTGGGGTCGTCCTGGTTTTCTTAATACCCAGCCGCCTGCACACCTCCCCGAACACCTGCGCTTCAAAGTTACGCCCCTGGTCACTGTGTAGCTCCTCGGGAACCCCAAACCGGCAGAACATGCCTTCCAGCAGTGCCTCCGCGCAGGTAGTTGCGCTCTGATCGGGGACTGCGTACGCCTCGGGCCATTTAGTAAAGTAATCCATGGCCACCAGGACGTACCGGTTGCCCCCCTCCGTCCGTGGGAACGGCCCTAAGATGTCCACACCGACGCGCTCTAATGGTGCCCCCACCTGGTACTGCTGGAGCGGGGCATGAGAGCGGTCCAAGGGGCCCTTCCGGGCGGTGCACTGGTCACAGCGTCGCACATACGTCTCCACATCACGTCGGCACCGCCCCCAGTAGAACCGCTCCCGAAGCCGACCCAGGGTCTTGGCAACGCCGAAGTGTCCAGTGGCTGGTCCGCCATGCACGGCTCGCAGGACGGTCTCTCGGAGAGCTTGAGGAACCACCACTTGTAGCTGCATGCGCCCGGTCGCAGGGTCTGTCCAGGCACGGTACAGCACACTTTCCAGGAGGCTCAAACATTCCCATTGCGCCAACAGTGCTTTTACCTCCGGGGAGAGGGCTGACACCGCATGTCTGGCTGGGCGCTGACCCGCCGATAACCAGCGGATCAGCGGTGCCAGCTCAGCGTCCAGACCCTGCTGACGCTGGATCTCCCCCGCTGGCAACTCGAGGGGGGTCTCCACAGCTACAGTGGCAGCACTTACTCGCTCCTCCACGTATCGCTGCGCCTCTCGCTCCTCCATCCGATGGCAGTGCTTACAGTCCTCCGAGAAGCAGGGGCGACGGGACAGGGCATCTGCATTATTGTGTAGGCGGCCAGCCCGGTGCTGGACGGAGTAGTCATACCCTTGCAGTGTCTCTATCCAGCGAGCCACCTGTCCTTCGGGCTCGCGGAAGTTGAGCAGCCACCGCAGGGAGGCATGATCCGTGCGCAGCTTGAATCTTCGCCCGTAGAGATAGGGACGAAAGTGGTGCACGGCCCGTACTACAGCCAACAGTTCCCGGCGAGTCACACAATAGTTCCGCTCTGTTTTACTAAGAGCCTGGCTGTAGTACGCGACCACTTGTTCCCCGTCCGGGCCTTCCTGGGCTAGTACTGCTCCGATCCCTACATCGCTCGCGTCCGTGTCCAGGATGAACGGTTTTTGGGGGTCAGGGAACGCCAAGACTGGGGCCTTCACAAGAGCCTCTCGCAATTCCCCAAAGGCAGCTGCGCAGTCGGTGTCCCAGCTGAACCGGCCCCCCTTCTCGGTCAGGCGGTGCAAGGGCCTGGCGATCTGAGCAAAGTCCTTCACAAAGCGGCGGTAATAAGACGCCAGGCCCAGAAAGCTACGCACCTCCGTCACAGTCCTGGGGACCGGCCAGTCCTTTACAGCAGTCACTTTAGCGGGGTCTGTGGCAATGCCGTCTGCCCCGACAACATGTCCGAGGAAGTGTGTTTCTCTTCTCAGCAGGTTGCACTTCCCAGGGTGAAGTTTCAAGCCAGCTCCACGGATGCGCTCGAACACAGTCTGCAAGTTTTGCAGTGCCGCCGAAAAGGTGGCGGTGTGCACCAGTAAGTCGTCCAGGTATACAACACAATGGGTCCGTGGAACTCCGGTGAGCACCCGCTCCATCAGGCGCTCGAACGTTGCTGGGGCATTGCACAGTCCAAAGGGCATCACTGAAAACTGCCACAGACCCTGGCCAATGGAGAATGCAGTTTTCTGACGTGCCTCAGGGGCCAGCTCGACCTGCCAGTATCCGCTGCGCAGGTCGAGGGAGCTGAACCAGCGGGAGCCTGCGATGTAGTCCAGAGCTTCATCGATTCTGGGAAGGGGGTACGAGTCCTTGTGGGTCACTGCATTCAGTTTGCGATAATCCACACAGAACCGCAGTGACCCGTCTTTTTTTTTTACTAGTAGGGCTGGCGCGGCCCAGGGGCTAGCCGATGGTTCAATTACCCCGGCAGCGGCCATTTCCAGAATCATGCCCTCGGCCGCTTCCCGCTTTGCCAAGGGTAGCCGCCGTGGTCGCTCCCGGATCGGAGCCGCGTCTCCCGTGTTAATGCTGTGCTGAACTAATCCAGTCCGCCCACAGTCCTCTATGTTTGCAGAAAAAATGTCCAAGTACCCCCTTAATAGTTCCCATAACTGGTCCTGCTGGCCCTGAGATAGACCCTCCTTACTCCTCTGCCACAGCGCTTTCACCGCATCAGTTATCCTGCAGTCCTGAGTTCCACCAGTTGTGGTTGCGGGGGGCGATGAACGTTCTGCAGGGGAGGGGGCGGAGACAGTTGAAACCCTTGCAAACTCTGCTTCTGGGAGCGGCCGGGTCCTGCCCCTCCGCGTCCGACGAAACTCCTTGGTCGGAATATGCCGCACGGTGGATCTGGTGCGGCGTTGCTCCCCTTCCTTCTCCCGACCCGGAATCAGGCGCAGTTGGCTCCGGCCAAGGCACAGGGTTCCCTCAGCCAAGTCGATGGTGGCTCCTACTTTGTTCAGGATGTCCAAACCCAGAATGCAGCGATCTTGTATCTCCGCCAGCCAAAACTCGTGTTGGATCGTGCAGTCTCCGAGCTGGATCTCCAGACGCCGTCGTCCCAGCATGGACGCGACCTGGCCGGTGACAGTGCGGAGGCAAATCTCGGTGGGCGTCCAGCCTCCCAGCCATCCGTCACCTTCTCTGGGGAGGACCCCGGGCCGCAGGATGGAGATGGTGGAGCCCGTGTCGACCAAGGCCTTGCACTGCACCCCATTTAAGAGGCAGGGTGCATGCAGACTGTTGCCCTGGCCAACACGGCCCACCATTGCCACAGCGTCGTTCTCATTGTCTCGATGGGTGGGGGAAGGAAGGTGAAGGAGCGGCGTGCCCCCGTTTACGCCGCTCCATTTTCGTTTCCCGCCGACGACGTCTCTTGTTCAGCCGGTACTGGGTGACGGCGGCGGCGGCATTGTGCATGCAGGTGACCCGGGCTTCCGCAGTTCCAGCAGCGTCTTACAGGCGTGGTCTGCCTGACAGTGGCAGTATCCTCGTCTCCATCGCTATCTTCCTTTTCTCTGACCGCGCGGACTTTGGGGATCCGGACTCGCTCACCCTCCTCGAGCACGGCCTCAATCCTTAGGGCATGGGTTAAAGCCTGCTCTAGGGAGGTTGGGGCAATGAGCCGAACCTGTTGTCTGAGCGCGGTGGGGTTCAGGCCACGGATAAACGCCTCCGTCGCCAGGTCTTCTTGTACAGCCGGAGGTAAACCAGGATACCCCCTCCGTGCCAAGTATTTAGTGTCCGCGGCCAGGATCCCGAGTTTCTCGCCACTGGCTCTCTTGCGCGTAGCGAGGCGATCGCGCAGGCTGACGGCTGACTCCACTTGTCCAAAGCGGCGCTGGAGAGCCGTGGATAGGGTATGGAAGTCACACGGCTCCTCTGGGTCTAAATCGAGCAATGCTTGCATCGCCTTCCCTTCCAGTGCCGCCGCCAGCTGCCCCGCCTGTTCTTCTATTCTCCAGTTGTTTGCCAAGGCTGCGAGGCGGAACTTTGCTTGGTAGGCTTCCCAGGGCGCAGTCCCGTCATAGCGGCCTGCCTTCACAGTACTCTTGTTGGCAGGTTGCGCTGTTTCCACCGCGGCAGGGGGCTGGGGCCGCCCAGGCTGATAAGGGTTCACACCACTTCGGTTCCGTTCTCGGCCGTCCTCTTTCCCGCCACCGGCGTGCTCGTAGCCTCTCCTGGAGTAGCCCGCTCGGCTAGCCCCGTCTAGGCTGCTGCTCCCGAGGCATCCCGCCTGGTTGCCGTCTTCGGCGTCTCTCCGGAGGTGGCGCGCTTGGCTGCCAGCTTCTTTTTGCTGCAGCAAGAGTTCGCCGCCGTGGGTCTTCTGAAACGCGAGTCTTGCTTCTCCGCTTCGCCGCTGGGTGTTCTGCATCTGTCCCGTCAGCTGGGCGATCTGCTGCTCCATCCTCTGGATCTCTTCGTCCATCTTCCAGCTGCAGATCAAGTGCGTGTCATCCATCCCGCTTCTGACACCAATGTAGCGAGCACAGGGATTAACAGAGACACGCACACAATAGCTCTTTTAGGTAATGCAGTTTAATAAGCAGCTAACAGCACGTCAGCGCCCTCCTCGAACACACACACACAGCCCTTCCCCACCCCAGAGCACTACTCTGCCTCTCAGGGTGACATTCACATATTTAACACATAACACAGGAAGGGTAATAACGATTACAGGAAAATGCATGAAATAATACTGGAACTTTTACAGGGACAACAATTAAACACAACAACAATAATTCAGTTTCTCCCCTACCATAGTTCGTACTCCCAGCATCCTCTGCTGCACATTAACCAAATGTAGGGGACTGGCTCCGGGCACAGCGCCTTATTCGCCGACAGGTGGCAACGGCGAGTCAGTCCAGCCGTGCCCGTTACAGTGTCACCTTCAGACATGTTAAAGGAGAAATTCGGAAATAACATACAAAACTATGCGCGAGTAAATACCATCCTAACTCCTAACATCCAAAAAAAAAAAAAGAAAAAAAAAGAACAATTATATATATAGCTACCTAGATTGTATTGAATTAACAAAACAAATAATAATAATTAACTGAGAGGTATTGGAAGAAAAAATACGCCTATTTTGTTTATAACTTTTAGAATGTTTGTATGCTGTAGCTGCAATATTGAGTCTTTCCATCCACCTCCGGTTGCTTCATTCCGGAGATCCATTCAATTTATATATATATATATATATATATATATATATATATATATATATATATTTGCATGCCCCGGTAGCTAAATGCTTAGTAGTTACGGCGCTGGGCAAAACCAAAGCCCATGGCCAGTATTCAATATTTTTCTGTATGCATTATTTTCTGTTGAGCACTACTGACACCGTTGAAACGGTCAGTCTTAGGTCGCCTGCGGATACATTAGTCCAATCAATGCGTCTGAACCTGGTGTGTAATCCCAAGGTAACTACTCACAGTTAACACGTTTTAATACGTTAATTCACGTTTTATGTAATACAGTGTCCCCTTCAGACATGTTAAAGGAGAAATTCGGAAATAACATACAAAACTATGCGCGAGTAAATACCATCCTACCGGGGCATGCAAATATATATATATATATATATATATATATATATATATATATATATATATATATATATATATATATATATATATATATATATAAATTGCATGCATCTCCGGAATGAAGCAACCGGAGGTGGATGGAAAGACTCAATATTGCAGCTACAGCATACAAACATTCTAAAATTTATAAACAAAATAGGTGTATTTTTTCCTCCAATACCTCTCAGTTAATTATTATTATTTGTTTCGTTAATTCAATACAATCTAGGTAGCGATATATATAATTGTTATTTTTTTTGGATGTTAAGAGTTAGGATGGTATTTACTCGCGCATAGTTTTGTATGTTATTTCCGAATTTCTCCTTAGACATGTCTGAAGGGGACACTGTATTACTTAAAACGTGAATTAACGTATTAAAACGTGTTAACTGTGAGCAGTTACCTTGGGATTACACACCAGGTTCAGACGCATTGATTGGACTAATGTATCCGCAGGCGACCTAAGACTCACCGTTTCAACGGTGTCAGTAGTGCTCAACAGAAAATAATGCATACAGAAAAAATATTGTATACTGGCCATGGGCTTTGGTTTTGCCCACCGCCGTAACTAAGCATTTAGCTACCGGGGCATGCAAATATATATATATTTGTGGCACACTCTACAACCCGGTTTCTCAGAGACGTCGGATTCAGCGGCGAAGAGTTGCGTCGCACAGTGAAGAACTTATCTGAAGCAGCAGAGAGGAGCAGCACCTGGCTGTGGTTGAGACGGAAAGATTCTGGCTGGGGATCCCAAGCACAATAGAAAGAAAGAAATGCTGATGTACAGGTAAGTAAGCTGGGCTGAGTTGAGTGGGGGACGGAGGGGGGTCATGCTGGGACGCCAGAATCACCGTCGAGCCCTCTTGAAGTGTCGTGGGCTAGTCGGCGAAACACTGAGGATGGAAGGTGCCCACTTGAAAACCCCAGAGATGTACCCTACTTAGCTCAATCCAGACGGTTGTCATGCTGATGCGCTGGGGAGGCCGCACTTTGGTTGATCCCCGGAGGCAGCATCGCAGCCGTCGTGTGTGCTGATGCGCCAGGGAGGCAAAATAAGCTGATCCCTGGAGCCAGCATTACACTTCAGCCATTAACACCAGACAGAAGGAAACGTAAATGGATGGAGACACATATGGATCACATTAGTTTACTGTAAAGCTACGTCTTAGTTGGTGCTTATCTTGGCGAGAGCCGAGTTCAAATCAGCATGAAGTTTTAACATCTACTCTTGTGTAATGGAAATCATATATATATATATATATATATATATATATATATATATATATATATATATATATATATATATATATATATATAAATTGCATGGACCTCCGGAATGAAGCAACCGGAGGTGGATGGAAAGACTCAATATTGCAGCTACCGGGGCATGCAAGTCTCCATATCGTAGATACCGGGGCATGCAATTATATATATATATATATAATGACGGAGAGGCATATTCCCATTCCCTTAATAGTTAGGATGGTATTTACTCGCGCATACACTCTAAATCTGGGGTTGATACTGTGGAGGAAGCTTTTAAGGTGCTTCGAAGAACCTTTTTACTAGGGTTCCATGAGGAACCTTACAAATAAGGATCTTTTAAGAACCTCAAGGTTCTACTTGGAACCTTTTATGTTTATTTACAAACTTACATGCATAATATTATATATATATATATATATATATATATATATATATATATATATATATATATATATATATATATATATATAATATGCGTGTCTGCATAATTTGTCTGGTTAAATAACATGCTAGGAATTACTGGTTTGCAATATCAATAAAAACAAAGAAATACTTTTTATAGAAACCCTTTATTACGGGTAGAGCAATAAAATAAATAAATACAGTATAGGAGTTATACTTTTAATTATAACACATAAATGCATACAAATAAAACAGTCTGTATATGTTTCATTACCCTTAGAATAACAAATACACAAATAAGTGAAAGGCTGACAACATTTCTTGACAGGTAGATATATAAATATATTAATTATAACTAATCATAATATATTATCCATAATGTAATTAATTTAATTACAAACAAAACAAGCAAAAACCTAACTTTAGTCACAAGTATTTTATAAAACAAGTATTATAAAAAATATTAACACATTTATTTATTTTTATTTATTTATTTATTGCATTTATATAGCGCTTTTTATACAAAAGTATCGCAAAGCACTGTATAGTACATAGCAGGAAAAAAATCACAATCCGTTTGTATAGCAGGTCACACATATAACTGCTACACTCAGCCCATTTAAATACAGATTTAAACAGTATACACAATACAAAAGCACCAATTTTAAAGTTACATTAAAACCCACTAAGATAAGCGAGCCATTTTATAAAAGTGTGTTTTTAGTCTTGACTTGAAAACTGTAATGGACCCAGATTTCCTGATAAACGAAGGCTGAGCATTCCAGAAAAAAGCCCTGCCTCCCGTGTTGTTTTGTTGACCCTAGGAATAACCAGCAGCCCCACATCCTGTGATTTCAGAGTGTGGTTTGGAAGATACGGTGTCAGTAACTCCTGTAAATAATGAGGCGCTAATCCATTCAGGGCCTTATAAGTTAACAGCAAAATCACCATTTAAAAAAGTACATTACAATAATCAATTCTAGATGAAACAAAGACATGTATTATTCTCTCGGCATCAGATACAGAAATAATTAGAACATAAGAAGGTTGTTTCTTTTATTATTTATTTCTTATTTCTGTTTGTTGTTAGTAGCTTATTGATCCCAGAATCTCATCAAGCAGCTTCTTGAAGAATCCCAGGATGTCAGCTTCAACAACATTATTGGGGAGTTGGTCTAAGTTTGGCTATATTTCTCAAATGGTAAAAATATACTTTAGTAACTTCCCTAGTATGAGTCTAAAATGATAGATCAGACTCAAAGATTACCCTCAAACTCTTAATTTCGACTTTAAATTTTGATGAGAGACTGCAAGGGTCGTGCTCATGTAATCCTACATTTCCTTTTAGTTGGTTCTGTGAGCCCACTAGCATAACCTCTGTTTTATCTCAATTCAACATTAGGAGATTCTGTGACATCCAATGCTTGATGTCTGTAAGGCAAGTAGCTAATAACACCCAGGCAGAAGAATGACCTTGCTTTAGGGACAGATAACAGGTGGTTATCATCAGCATAGCTGTATACAACTGTAAGTTGCCCTGGGTAAGGGTGTCTGCTCAAAAGAAAAAAAAAAAAAATAGTAATCCCTGAGCCTGTGGTTATTATAGCAGAACCAACACCCTTATTGCTTTCCCGACCTGGCGCCTGACAAAAGAAAGTTTACTATTCCCACTATACTAGGTGGAGTTTTCTGATCTTTTTGGAGTACCCAAAATACATTTCTCAATATAATATTAGGCTGTTTTTTCTCTGTGGGTATTTGATATTGTACACAAAATACAAGGAAAAAAGAAGCCCAACTCTCTGGGTGAGGGCCTCAGGTTATTATTATTTGTTTATTTAGCAGACACCTTTATCCAAGGCTTACAGAGACTAGGGAGTGTGAACTATGCATCAGCTGCAGAGTCACTTACAATTATGTCTCACCCGAAAGACGGAGCACAAGGAGGTTAAGTGGCTTGCTCAAGGTCACACAATGAGTCAGTTTGCCGAGGTGGGATTTGAACCGTGGACTTCCTGGTTACGAACCCTTTTCTTTAACCACTGGACCACACAGCCTCCTCAGCAAGTAAATGTTGTCCATTCATTCTCAGACCAATTTTTGTATCAAGATGGAAGGGGTTTCCCCAGATAATGACAGGTGTGGGAGTTGTAGGGTCCTTAAAAAATAAAAAATAAAAAAATAAAAAACAGAAAAATAAATCACTTACACTGTATTTTAAAAATAAAATGCTGACGCAGCATCTTACGTTATATTGTGATCATCTTTATTTGCATATTCCCATTCCCTTAATTCTTCAATTTCAACACCATCCCTCTCCCCTGATGTAATAATTTATAGCTGTTAGTTTTTAATACTTTTCATGTATTGTATTTGATGCCATGGGCTAGAAGAATTGGAGGTAATTCTATTTATAAATTCACTGTTTTGCAACAGCAGTTCAAAAAATATATATATATATATATTCCGAATGTTTTCGTTAGAGACAAAAATCCAAAGTTTTTAATACAGGTGATTTATTTATTTACTTATTTATTTATTTATTAATCATTTTCAGCATCTTTAAACAGCTTGTTCAGTGGTAACCACGCACTGGATACTGAAGTAAACTGCAGCTACGTTCCAGCATGAATGAGACACGGACAGTGCGCCACGTTCAACCTTGACCTCTGTACACCAGAAGCAGTTTAAAGTAGATTTATGTACATTTAAAGCAACATTGTCTTTGTTCATGATGATATATGATAAGTGTATTAGTTTGGTTCTCAAACAAACAAACAAAAAAATCCTTGCATGTTTTTTGCCCCGCCCCAAGTGTAAAAACAAATATTCTCTGACAGCATATAGACATATAGACAGTGTCAGCACCGGTCTTACCAGTTTCAGCACCAGTCTTACCAGTCCCAGCAGTAGCAGCACCAGTCCCAGCAGTGGCAGCACCAGTCTTACCAGTCCCAGCAGTGGCAGCACCAGTCTTACCAGTTCCAGCAGTAGAAGCACCACTCTTACCAGTCCCAGCAGTAGCAGCACCAGTCTTACCAGTCCCAGCAGCACCAGTCTTACCAGTTTCAGCAGTAGCAGCACCAGTCTTACCAGTCCCAGCAGTAGCAGAACCACTTACCAGTCCCAGCAGCACCAGTCTTACCAGTTCCAGCAGTAGCAGCACCAGTCTTACCAGTTCCAGCAGTAGCAGCACCAGTCTTACCAGTTCCAGCAGTAGGAGCACCAGTCTTACCAGTTCCAGCAGTAGCAGCATCAGTTCCAGAAGTAGCAGCACCAGTCTTACCAGCTCCAGTTGTAGCATCAGTGTCATCAGTGTCAGCATTAACTTCAATAGCAGTGAACCAAACGCATGTCTCTCAATGAAGGTATAAACCCATCTACGTGTTCATATCTATAACTTCTATTCTTCTTGTCCTTTTAATATCACATATTTCTAACAGTGTGAATAGGGTAATTTTAGGAATTTGTTGTATCGCTTTGCAGTTTGCATTAATAGTCTCCAGGCTTTAAAATATGATAAATTTCACCTTCGTAACATGAACAGGATATGCACAGGGTTTTGTTTTTTTTTTTTAGACAAAAATTTGATTTTTGCCTCAGTAAAAATCTATTCCTAGCTAAGCCCCAGGTAACATTAAACTGGTAAGATGGACCATGTCTAGGCAAAATGATCACATGCTTGACATGATAAAACAAGCCCCACCTTGCCCAGACTTAGAGCCAAAGGATTGTATGAACATGTGCCCATACTCACCTTGCCCAGTCAAGCAAAAGGATCAGCTGTTTAATATCATACAGCATAATGCATCTTGACCAAACAACATGGTCAATAAAGTCTGCTATGTGAGCCAATTAATATATATATATATATATATATATATATATATATATATATATATATATATGTTTCTCTACAGCAGTTGAATTGACAGTAGAAAGTTATGTAAAATAGTTTTTTAAAGAAAACCTTTTTTTCATGAAAGAATATTTGTCTGTTAGTTAAAAGGACAGCTTGAAATTGTGTTTAGTTTTTCCTGAAGCTTACAGTACTCCCGAAAACATTTGTGGATCACTCACTTTTTTCCTTTGCACTTTAAGATATATGCTGTTTGTTGGCAACTGAAACTGCCCCTCCTCTAAAGTGATCAGATTGATTAGAGGTACAGTACTTGTGTCTCCCAATACCAATGCATCAAATTAACTTCATATGCAGAATTACATTGATTTTTTTCTATCATGTAATTGAAAAACCCTGTTAGAAATAATATGTAGTGCCTCTTTTTCTTATTAAATCTGTTTGTGTGTTTACGTCTTTGTCTACATGCCTGGTGACATACGAACAGAAAAATAGCTAAGCTTTTCTCGGCAGCCAAATGTTTATGTTTATAATTTTGTGTGCGAGCAGGAAGGCGTGGCCACTGGACTGCGTGTGTGCGTGCGCTTTGTGATTTGGGATTTGGTGTTTAATGTTATGTTAATGTTCTGTTGTTAGGCACACTGGACCTGCAAGGCGGTGTAGCCTACATCCTAGCCCGCGAAAGAACGCTTACTCAACTGTTCAAGTGATGCGCACCATTTCAGACGCTGTCATATATTGACACCGTAAACTACAATACTTAATGCTTTGTCACACAATTACCAGGAATTATTATTCAGTACTGTATTTTAAAGTTGTTTTTTTTAATTTTTTTACAGTAGTACTAAAATAAAATTGTTTTCAGTTTGCATGAGTGACAAATTATATTAAACACCATGGTTTTAAAAGAACGTCGATAAAAAAAAGTCTCATTTAATCAAGAGAAAAAGATAGTAATTTGTGTTTTATTATTTTCGTACCAGAACCGCCCGAGAAATCGTAGCAGTGAAGCAAATCTTATGTTTACCTCATACTTAATACTCATGTATCCTAGAAATCGTCATTAAACAATAGACTTAATGAAACATTTTACGTCAGAAAGTTCCCAGAAGTATCATAAGTATTACCCTTTTCCTCTCTCAGTTCAGCCCAATTGATTATCGTCATCAAGTTTAGTAAAAAAAAAAAAATTTAAAAAAATTACCTCAGAAATTCTATCATTGACCCGCATCATTAACAAAAGCAAAATAACCTTTTTTTATTTTACTCGTGGATGTTGTAGAGCTGTCTGTACGTCTTTAGTTTATATTTTTTCATTCATTCACACAAATAAAGATAATTAGCGTTATTAAAAGGTTTTACTCACCTCTCAGTGAAGAAAGCTCTCCCGCCTGTGAAGAAACGTTGAACACCTGCCTCTCGCTGTGGGTTGCGATGGCAGCTGATTGGTTGAGAGGGCAACCGCTGTTGCTGGGGCATTTCTTCGTCGACCGCGCTTTTTCTACTTTTAGTAGTTAAAGAATTTCAAACAGCCTTTTGCCAGCGATAGCATAATGCATTTATTTATGTATTTATTTATTTATGTATTTATTTATTTATTTATTTATTTATTCATGTTGTATTGTGTTGTGCAGGGGCATCTTGCCCTGAGGTTTTATTATTGTGTTGAAGGTCGTATGGGTGTCTCCTACATATTTATCCAATTAAAGGTTCTTTTCAAGATGGATACAAATGGAAATAAACTACAATACACATGTTATACATACATATACTATTATGAATTCTAGTTAAATATTTGGAAGTAGCAGCACCAGTCTTACCAGCTCCAGTTGTAGCATCAGTGTCATCAGTGTCAGCATTAACTTCAATAGCAGTGAACCATACGCATGTCTCTCAATGAAGGTATAAACCCATCTACGTGTTCATATCTATAACTTCTATTCTTCTTGTCCTTTTAATATCACATATTTCTAACAGTGTGAATAGGGTAATTTTAGGAATATGTTGTATCGCTTTGCAGTTTGCATTAATAGTCTCCGGGCTTTAAAATATGATAAATTTCACCTTCGTAACATGAACAGGATATGCACAGGGTTTTGGGGTTTTTTTAGACAAAAATTTGATTTTTGCCTCAGTAAAAATCTATTCCTAGCTAAGCCCCAGGTAACATTAAACTGGTAAGATGGACCATGTCTAGGCAAAATGATCACATGCTTGACATGATTAAACAAGCCCCACCTTGCCCAGACTTAGAGCCAAAGGATTGTATGAACATGTGCCCATACTCACCTTGCCCAGTCAAGCAAAAGGATCAGCTGTTTAATATCATACAGCATAATGCATCTTGACCAAACAACATGGTCAATAAAGTCTGCTATGTGAGCCAATTAATATATATATATATATATATATATATATATATATATATATATATATATATATATATATATATGTTTCTCTACAGCAGTTGAATTGACAGTAGAAAGTTATGTAAAATAGTTTTTTAAAGAAAACCTTTTTTTCATGAAAGAATATTTGTCTGTTAGTTAAAAGGACAGCTTGAAATTGTGTTTAGTTTTTCCTGAAGCTTACAGTACTCCCGAAAACATTTGTGGATCACTCACTTTTTTCCTTTGCACTTTAAGATATATGCTGTTTGTTGGCAACTGAAACTGCCCCTCCTCTAAAGTGATCAGATTGATTAGAGGTACAGTACTTGTGTCTCCCAATACCAATGCATCAAATTAACTTCATATGCAGAATTACATTGATTTTTTCTATCATGTAATTGAAAACCCCTGTTAGAAATAATATGTAGTGACTCTTTTTCTTATTAAATCTGTTTGTGTGTTTACGTCTTTGTCTACATGCCTGGAACGCTTACTCAACTGTTCAAGTGATGCGCACCATTTCAGACGCTGTCATATATTGACACCGTAAACTACAATACTTAATGCTTTGTCACACAATTACCAGGAATTATTATTCAGTACTGTATTTTAAAGTTGTTTTTTTATTTTTTTACAGTAGTACTAAAATAAAATTGTTTTCAGTTTGCATGAGTGACAAATTATATTAAACACCATGGTTTTAAAAGAACGTCGTTAAAAAAAGTCTCATTTAGTCAAGAGAAAAAGATACAGTAATTTGTGTTTTATTATTTTCGTACCAGAACCGCCCGAGAAATCGTAGCAGAGAAGCAAATCATATATTTACCTCATACTTAATACTCATGTATCCTAGAAATCGTCATTAAACAATAGACTTAATGAAACATTTTACGTCAGAAAGTTCCCAGAAGTATCATAAGTATTACCTTTTTCCTCTCTCAGTTCAGGCCAATTGATTATCGTCATCAGGTTTAGTAAAAAAAAAAAAAAAAAAAAAAAAAAAAAAAAAAATTACCTCAGAAATTCTATCATTGACCCGCATCATTAACAAAAGCAAAATAACCTTTTTATTTTAATCGTGGATGTTGTACAGCTGTCTGTACGTCTTTAGTTTATATTTTTTTCATTCATTCACACAAATAAAGATAATTAGCGTTATTAAAAGGTTTTACTCACCTCTCAGTGAAGAAAGCTCTACCGCCTGTGAAGAAACGTTGAACACCTGCCTCGCGCTGTGGGTTGCGATGGCAGCTGATTGGTTGAGAGGGCAACCGCTGTTGCTGGGGCATTTCTTCGTCGACCGCGCTTTTTCTACTTTTAGTAGTTAAAAATTTCAAACAGCCTTTTGCCAGCGATAGCATAATGTATTTATTTATTTATTTATTTATGTTGTATTGTGTTGTGCAGGGGAGTTTTCCCTTCTCGTCGGGTCAGGCAGCATCCTCTGGCTGCTGGGCGACGTAGAGAGGGAGACATGAGAAGAGCAAAGGATTAAATATAAACACTTTCCGCCGGGTCAGACAGCATCCTCCGACTGCTGGGTGACGTAAAAGTGAGAGAGAGAGCAAAGTTTAGACATATAACATACAACAAACTGACTCTCGCTCCCGACGGGTCAGGCAGCATCCTCTGGCTGCTGGGCGTTTAGTGGAGCAAGAGACAGGAAGGGGACGAACAGGACAAAAGGACAGATCCTTCGCAACTCAGTGCAGCATCCTCAGGCAGCTAAGCTGGCAGCTGGGCGGCGTGTAGAGCTTAGGAAAAAGTGTCTCGTGTCCGTTTAGGAGAGACGAAAACAGAGAACCCCCCCCCCCCCCTCGGTCGGGGCCCGCTCGGCAGGTGGAGGCACGGCCTACTGCATGAGGGGGCTGAAATGGTCCTGGACCTGAAATAGAAGAGAGGAGATGGGACAGCAAGGTTGAGGCCTGGAAGGCTTAGCGCATAAGCAGCAGAAGAATAGGATGTGGCAGGGGGTCCCCTCAGGCCGGCGAGGAACAGCCGGGCGGCAGTGGTTGAGACGAGAGGCCGACCCGGACAGCCGGGGGAGTGAGACTCACTTCCCCCCCTGAGGGAGCCCTGTGCGGACAGTGCGATATGGAAAGGAGCAGAGGTGGGGAGGAGGAGGAACAAAAAAGAGGTATGACACAGGCCCGGTTTTTGGGATGGAACCGCATAACAGTCTCGCGTTTTGATTGGTCCATGTCTGTCACATGAATATGTCGTCACACGAGTGGAAAAGCGTGCAGGCATTTTTAACATTGTGATCAGATAGAGTGATCTGCTTTCCACAACCTTACCATTAAAATATAATGTGGTATTACACTGTACTGATATTACAAACTATGAGGAATTACTTTATATAAATTATCATGTTATGCACGAATGTAAGAATTGGCTTTCTGTGGTGGTGTACTTTTTTCTTTCAAGTAGCATATATCGATAATCGTTTTTGCGATATATTTTAATATAAAACATATACGCTATTGCAGTTTTGTTACAGAATACATTAGTTTATCTCTAATGTAATCACAGTTTTACATATAGACTGCCCCTGTTTTCATTTACGTCGCAAATTCTGGGCTGCTTTGCTTTTCAGATAATGTCCCAAATTCTGGGCCGATTTGGTTTGCAGATAACATCCCAAATTCTGGGCCGCTTTGGTTTTTAGATAACGTCCCAAATTCTGGGCCGCTTTGGTTTTTAGATAACGTCCCAAATTCTGGGCCGCTTTGATAACATCCCAATTTCTGGGCTGCTCTGGTTTTCAGATAACGTTCCGAATTCTGCATTTTCGAATTCAGGCCAGTTTTTGAGCTATTCTGCTTAGCTGACAGCCGAGTTTCTAAGTCATGCATGCACAGTTTACCATAAACTGGACCGTTAACTAATTTAAGAGTACATGAATCAAAGTTAATGTATTTTTTACTCTCCTCAGAAAACATTTAGGAACATGGTATACCAAAAAAAAAAAAAAAGGTCATCTCATTTGCTTATGTAATGTCCATCAATATATAGTGAGGCATAGGGGTTTATCAGAACTTCTGGGTTTAAGAGACCAGTGACCTTCAACAACTTCAAATAAATCCTATTGTATTGTATTAGTCAGCATTTCCCTTATCTATTCCTGATCATTTATACTGTAGGTCAGGGGTTTTCAACCTTTTTTTGAAACTGTAGCCCTTCTATCTGGAGGTTTCAGCTCGAGTACCCCTTTACAATTTTCGCTCAACTGAACGGTACCTCAGTTACAATAAAATGGAGAATAATCTGATGACCCCCCCCCCTGTTTATTTAATAAGTCTGGGTGACAAACTGCTGGTTTAGGACAGAACAACAAACAGTAAGCTTAATTCTTAAAACTTTTAACTACAAGTATTTGGATGCACAGAATTAAAAAGACAAGTATTAGGTTAGGAGCACACCTATTTTTTGTAACTTTGACGGCCTTTTGTAAAAGTTTGAAGACCTTTTGATACCCAGCATACACTGCAATACCCAGCAAAGTTATACACTGATATTCTGATAGCACAGCAATTCAAATGAAGTTTGTAATTGGTTGTGTTCCTCAAATACACAATAAAAAGTTATATTTATAGGGTATACAGTTATACAGCGATACAGTGGTTTCGGACATCTAAGAACAGGTACTGCGAGCATCTGGATTCATACTCAGAGGTACTCTGTAGCCTCCTGGGACATTCACAGCTTGTTTGACACCCTCTTGTAGTTGCCCGTTTCTGCATATAAAGCAAAATGCTGTTTGTCAATCTCTCTTTTTTTGCAAGAATCATTCCAAAAACACTTGAATCAGTTAGGCACTACAGGCCTTTAAATTGCAGTACCAATTTGCAAGTTGCTAAGTGGTTGCGTTCCTCAAATTTGCAGTGCAAAGTGATATCTTAAAGAATAGGGTATGTAGTGCTTTTTTTCGCCTCCCCTTGCTTTTGGTGCAAAACTCAGGCTGATACTGTGATCACAAAACACTTGGAATGGACTTAAATTGGTGCTTCTGTACTCTTTTTAGATGCACAACAATCTTAGCTAAAGAAAATGGGTTCCTTCGAGTTCGTAAGACCCACGACCGCCATTAGCTGAGCCTTACCCCGATGGTGTTTTTATAATGGGATTTGCCATAGGGAAGGGGGTGGTCTCTTATCGTACCCGTATCTCCACGACCCCTGGGCCAACAAACTCAGAAGGACATTCTTTGCATACACAAGAGTCTTAGCTAAAGAAAGACATCAGCCACGGGTTCAAACGCCACCCCACCGCCAGATGGTGGCCGTTGCCCCAAAGGGGTTTTATAATGGGATTTCCCATAGGCATTTTTCAGGGTGCTGTATCTTGGGTTCCGGGGGTCCCCAAGACTTGAAAATCGGTATGGAGGTCCACCTCGGGGCCCCTGTCGATCCCTCCAAGCAACGTGTCCCCAGCTAGAAAGGACACCAGTTTAGACTTTTTTTGCCAACCTGGAGCTCAAAAGCTATTGGAAATGCAACCTTGACATTCCATCATGCTGAAAATGTGAAAATTTGTTGAAAATGTAGCATTTGAAAACGGGTGGCTCCCTGTGAAAGAGGGCCCCCAGACATGACCCTAGGAAGTTCAACCCGGTTTCTAGGCCCCGGGGTCATGGAGATATGACCCCGAAAAGGGTAGTTTTTGGACATTTTTGACAGGGCGTATCTCGGGTTCTGTGGGGGTTAGGAACTTGATATTTTTTTTTGCGTTGGGGCCCCATGGGGCCCCGCACAAGGAGTCACTATTTTTATGGTTCAAATGCCAGGACGGCTTGGCAAAGTGAATTTTTTCGTCATGACATGAGTTTTTGGGTGAACCACCACACCTTTTTAGGGGGTGGTTTGGGGTGCTCCCCTGAGTCTATATCACTTTGAATGGTGGTTCTACGTGCTCGGGTTCGAGAGATATGCCTGAAAATGTGTTTTATAACACTGCCATAGACATGAATGGGGCTGAATACCCGAAAATATATTTTGCAAAGAATTGCTAAGGTGGGTGTATGCGTGCAGGGGTTGTATGGTGGGTGTATGCGTGCAGGGGTTGCATAGTGGTGTGTGCGTGCAGGGGTTGCATGGTGGGTGTATGCATGCGGGGGTTGCATGGTGGGTGTATGCGTGCAGGGGTTGCATGGTGGTGTGTGCGTGCAGGGGTTGCATGGTGGGTGTATGCGTGCAGGGGTTGTATGGTGGGTGTATGCGTGCAGGGGTTGCATAGTGGTGTGTGCGTGCAGGGGTTGCATGGTGGGTGTATGCATGCAGGGGTTGCATGGTGGGTGCATGCGTGCAGGGGTTGCATGGTGGTGTGTGCGTGCAGGGGTTGCATGGTGGGTGTATGCGTGCAGGGGTTGTATGGTGGGTGTATGCGTGCAGGGGTTGCATGGTGGTGTGTGCGTGCAGGGGTTGCATGGTGGGTGTATGCATGCAGGGGTTGCATGGTGGGTGTATGCGTGCAGGGGTTGCATGGTGGTGTGTGCGTGCAGGGGTTGCATGGTGGGTGTATGCGTGCAGGGGTTGCATGGTTGGTGTATGCATGCAGGGGTTGCATGGTGGTACACGTGTGTGGAGGGGAATTGGAGTTCAGGTTTTGCGCACAAGAGGGGCGGGGAAAAGACTGGGAAGGGTAGGGTAAAAGAAAAATTACTACAAGCATTTATTTTCACTTTCGACTCCCAGTCTCCTTACCATCACTTTATGATTTTATTTTGTGATTATTTAATTATTGTCAAAATAAACGGCCTTCATCTACTCACAGTTGCAGTCTCATTTCTGTCCAAAAAGAACCTGAAACACTACAATATATTGATGGACGTTACATAAGAAAATGAGATGTCCTTTTTTCGGAATACCATGTTCCTTCCCAAAAATGTGTTTTAATATTAGCCTTTAATAAAGGAAAACGGCTGCTTTAATTAATTTTCATGTATCTATTTCAGTGCAATGTAGTTTCTTCATGTAATAAGAAATACGTTTAACATTTACATTTTTGTTTTTTTCATTAAAAAAAAAAAAAAAAAAAAGATTTCTGGGGAGAGTAAAAAATACATGAACTTTGATTAATGTACTAAGGGTTACTCTCAAATAAATTCACGATCCAGTTTATGGTAAACTGTGCATGCATGACTTAGAAACTCGGCTGTCAGCTGATTCCCCAAAACTGGGCTGAATTCGGAAATGCAAAGCGGCCCAGAATTTGGGACGTTATCTAAAAACCAAGGCTGCCCAGAATTTGGGACGTTATCTAAAAACCAAAGCGGCCCAGAATTTGGGACGTTATCTAAAAACCAAGGCGGCCCAGAATTTGGGACGTTATCTAAAAACCAAGGCGGCCCAGAATTTGGGACATTATCTGAAAAGCAAAGCGGCCCAGAATTTGGGACGTAAATGAAAACAGGGGCAGTCTATATGTAAAACTGTGATTACATTAGAGATAAACTAATGTATCCTGTAACAAAGCTGCAATAGCGTATATGTTTTATATTAAAATATATCGCAAAAACGATTATCGATATATGCTACTTGAAAGAAAAAAGTACATCACCACAGAAAGCCAATTCCTACATTCGTGCACAACATGATAATTTATATAAAGTAATTCCTCATAGTTTGTAATATCAGTACAGTGTAATACCACATTATATTTTAATGGTAAGGTTGTGGAAAGCAGATCACTCTATCTGATCACAATGTTAAAATGCCTGCACGCTTTTCCACTTGTGTGACGACATATTCATGTGACAGACATGGACCAATCAAAACGCGAGACTGTTATGCGGTTCCATCCCAAAAACCGGGCCTGTGTCATACCTCGACAGACATCTACACCTGCACTAACCTGAGCGTTTGAAATGGAAGGATCGTCACACTCTTGTGCTGTTCGTAACATTCTGAACTACAGAAGAGTCAGGTTCGGTTTCTGTTGATGTCTCTGGCGTTGGAGGTTTAGCTTTTTTGTTGTAGAAAAACTCCAAACGTAGCTGTATTTTTGCCATTTTAACAGGGCTCAAATTCACTCCGTTTTAGCACATATTTTCGCTGACTGAAAAAGTGAAAGTCTCACACGAGAACAAATATAACGGTGAAGGGTCTTAGACACTCTTTGTTATGTTATTATGTTTTGAAAGTTTGAAATAAACTGCGCATTTTTAAATAATAAACCCTGGCAACAGTGGCGTAGCCAGGATTTTTTTTCGGGAGAGGGTGGCAATGGTAACTTTTTTAAGGTGAATAGATAGTCACAGTGGTGAAATTGGCAACCTGATTTCTTATTAGTGCATTGACGTTTTATTGTCGAAAAATAAAGAACTTTTTTTTTTTTAACAGAAGATCCAATAACCAAATACACTGTTGTGCAAAATAGTTAAAAAGAGAGATTCAGTTCAGAACACTTCCGTTTAAAAACTAAAAAGGAAATACGAAGCAAAGGACTTGAACTTTTAACATGCGCATCAGATTTCAATTTCACATTATGATAATAAGTAACTATATATAATTTCATTCGTACTTATGGTTGTTCATTTCACATTTGGTGTTCAAAGCAAAGCAAACCATTTTATTTAATTTCACAAATCCTGACTAATGTAATTACTCTTTGACTGACGCAGGACTGCCGATGGTACCTAATCTTCTGGAGGTTCGGGGGAGGAGGGACTTGTGTACACAGTTGCATTAACTACATTGTATAACTACAGCGCCTTTAAACACAAAAACATGTACAAACAGCTGATCCAACAAAAAACTTGGTTGATTGACAGCAAATCCAACCACTCATTTTTTTTTGGTATCACACTGCACTGACATTCGCTGACGGACACGTTGTAGCCTAAACAAATAATCAGAATGAAAACAAGTAGGTAATCGAACTCAGGAATTGAAACAGTTTTGCCGGTTTTCTCTCAGCAGCGTCCAGAACTGCTTTCATTCTGATTTATTTCTTTAGTTATTCAATTAATAACAGGTTGTACATTTACCACTCCATCTCCAAGACCTGGATGGACTTGGTTACCGTCCCTTGATGAAGCTGGCTGCACAATCCGTGAAAAATAATAATCTTATTAGTAGGCTGGCTGCTGGAGAGGTCAGCTGGCAATAAGATATGTCATGAGGCGAGTGCATTCTATGTAAATACATAGGCTACTCATTACATAGTAGATGTCCTCTACCACATCTATGTGTGTAGTAGCTAGGCTACATAGCATATACAGTAATGATAGCCTATATGTTTCATGCATCTGTGTTTGGGGTTGAGCAAGTACAGCTTGCTTATGTATTCTCATTGGTTGATAGCAACGCGGTAAATAAAAAAGTTCTTTCCGTGAGCGAAAAGAAAAATCAGCGCCGCCCATGCCACGTCTGCCCCGCTATAATGGGAAGCGAAAAATATAACAATATTGCAATTTCTTACACATGTTTCAGTGTGAACGACCCTAACACAGTGGCCCTAACACAGCCTGGCAGAAATCTGGGGGGGGGGGGGGGGAAACGGTGTCAGTAGTGCTCAACAGAAAAGAATGCATACAGAAAAATATTGTATACTGGCCATAGGCTTTGGTTTTGCCCAGCGCCGTAACTAAGCATTTAGCTACCGGGGCATATATATATATCCCGGGCATGCAAGACTCCATATCGTAGCTACCGGGGCATGCAATTATATATATATATATATATATATATATATATATATATATATATATATATATATATATATATATATATATATATATATATATATATATATATTATTACTATTATTATTATTTATTTCTTAGCAGACGCCCTTATCCAGGGCGACTTACAATTGTTACAAGATATCACAGTATTTTTACTACAATTACCCATTTATACAGTTGGGTTTTTACTGGAGCAATCTAGGTAATGTACCTTGCTCAATTGTACAGCAGCAGTGTCCTACACCAGTGATTGAACCCATGACCCTCCGGTCAAGAGTCCAGAGCTCTAACCACTACTCCACTACTTGTTATTTTTTTTTTTTTGGATGTTAGGAGTTAGGATGGTATTTACTCGCGCATGCAGGTTCAGACGCATTGATTGGACTAATGTATCCACAGGCGACCTAAGACTCACCCTTTCAACGGTGTCAGTAGTGCTCAACAGAAAAGAATGCATACAGAAAAATATTGTATACTAGCCATGGGCTTTGGTTTTGCCCAGCGCCGTAACTAAGCATTTAGCTGCCGGGGCATGCATATATATTATTATTATTATTATTATTTATTTCTTAGCAGACGCCCTTATCCAGGGCGACTTACAATCGTAAGCAAAAACATTTCAAGCGTACAATACAAGTAATACAATAAGATATATATCATTGCATGCACCTCCGGTTGAAGCAACCTGAGGTGGATGGTAAGACTCCATTTCGTAGCTACCGGGGCATGCAAGACTCCATATCGCAATTATATATATATATATATATATATATATATATATATATATATATATATATATATATATATATATTGTAGCGAGCACAGGGATTAATGGAGACACGCACACAATAGCTCTTTTAGGTAATGCAGTTTATTAAGCAGCTAACAGCAAGTCAGCGCCCTCTATGAACACACACACACAGCCCTTCCCCACACCAGAGCACTACTCTGCCTCTCAGGGTGACATTCACATATATATCAAACAACACCGGAAGGGTAATAACAATTACAGGGAAATGCATTGAACAGTACGCAAACTTTTACAGTAACAACAAATAAACACAACAACAATAATTCAGTTTCTCCCCTACCATAGTTCGTACTCCCAGCATCCACGGCTGCACATTAACCAAATGTAGGGGACTGGCTCCGGGCACAGCGCCCTATTCGACGGCAGGTGGCAACGGCGAGTCAGTCCAGCCGTGCCCGTTACACAGCCCCCATCTTAGGGCCGAACGTCCCGCTGGCCCAACACTTAATGTCTCACAAAGTCAGAGAGTCCCGGGGGTGGTCGACGGATACGCTGGCCACGCTGGAGCACAGGTGCAGCGGGCTGGGAGTCAGCTGGAGCCGGAATGCTCCTACCTGGGCCACCAGCTGGTGAACTATTCGGTGGTTGCAAGGGGGAAGCGCTTTCCCTGTCCTGGGAGCTGGCCTCCGGGCTGGCTGCAGGGACAACCGAGTTTGTTCCAGGGCGGTAGGGGGCCAAGCGGTCTTGGTGGAGCACAACTGCCCGGCTACGGGTCCGCAGCCGCACTCGAGAAGTCACCTCGGAGAGCCTCTCCAGAACAACACAGGGGCCCTCCCAGTTACTGGCCAGCTTGGGGCAGAGTCCCTTTCTTCGCCGAGGGCAGTGAGTATCGTATGCCCGTTTCTGGCGCTGGCCAGCTGAGGTGAGGTGCTTCCGAGCGTAAACATGGGCAGTGTCCAATCGGTCCTGTAGCTGCTGGAGGTATTCCGGGCCGGTAGGTTCCGGAGTGTGGAGCTGAGGTGGCCGGCCAAACACAAGGTCCACTGGGGTGCGGAGCTCTCTCCCAAACATAAGAGCCGCTGGCGTGCACCCTGTAGATTCATGCACTGCAGTCCGGTAGGCCATTAGGACCAAGGGCAAGCATTGATCCCAGTCACGCTGGTGCTGGGAGGTCCACATGGTCAGCTGGGTGGCAAGGGTGCGGTTAAACCGCTCCACCAATCCATCGCTCTGTGGGTGTAGTGGGGTCGTCCTGGTTTTCTTAATACCCAGCCGCCTGCACACCTCACCAAACACCTGCGCTTCAAAGTTACACCCCTGGTCACTGTGTAGCTCCTCGGGAACCCCAAACCGGCAGAACATGCCTTCCAGCAGTGCCTCCGCGCAGGTAGTCGCGCTCTGATCGGGGACTGCGTACGCCTCGGGCCATTTAGTAAAGTAATCCATGGCCACCAGGACGTACCGGTTGCCCCCCTCCGTCCGTGGAAACGGCCCTAAGATGTCCACACCGACGCGCTCTAATGGTGCCCCCACCTGGTATTTTGTCTTATTAACTTTAATTAACACCAACGATATTCATCCACAAATTAGTTCATTGTGTAAACATATCCCAGGGTTTCTACTGCGCATCTCCTTCTACCTTCCTTAGCTCCACACATTCCCACAATCCCCTTCTGCTACTGCACACTCTGAAAAGAGATCCCACTGGATGAGATTGTTTATTACATCTTTAAAGGGAGCGTATAAAACCAATGAACTACTCCATTGCATGTTAAACTTATTTTCGATCAACCAATGAGTTAGAAATAAGTGTGCATGACATGGCCAGTGACTGTGACTTATTCGTGCTGCAAATGATTTGATGTTACACCACCACTCTCTTACTTCAGACAAACACCACAACCCCTAGTCCTTTACACATTTACACATTTTTTATAAACAAAACACAAAACATCCATATAAGATGGATATGTGTAAAAGATCTGAATCATTGATATGTCCAGAGGGTGAAACAATGTGGCAGGAAAATGGTTCATTTTTATGGGACAGCACTGGTAATGGAACCTAAGTTAAAAAAAATAAAAATAAAATCAGGAAGATAAGCTGTGTACCAAACATAGACAATAACTCAAAAGTGAATTAAGTTTCCGATTGTATACCTGGCTATACACAGTTACTACTGATATAAAGACATTTTGGCTCATCTAACCTAGGTCTATGGCATATCCTGAACACAGATTATTACAAAAATATGATTTCAAACAGCATACAAATGTAAGGGGACAGAGAAAAATAATAATTTGAATCTATCTGTCTCTCTAATGCAGGTTCCTAAACATCACGTTGTAATTCTAATTACCTTTTCTTGTCCCTTGTCAAATCTACCCCATACTGTGCTGGCTTGGCCGCCTCCAGCATCTTCACCATCTCCGTCCAGCAAGGATACAACACCAGGAGAAGCAGGTCTTTTTTTACAAATCTGAAAAAAATACATTTGTATTTTAGATGTAATTTCTTGTCACGGGACATTATGTAAATGCTATTATCCATGGTGCTTACGACAAACATTTACACTTGGGTCTCTTTGAGAAAGACATTACTAAATCTCAATAAAGAATTTGCCATGCTTACAATTTGCCTATGCTTATGTATACATATACATCTCCTGCCACGTAAACTCTAAACGATGAACATGACATATCAACAGTATGTACAGGATAGAATAAGAATTAGCAATGAAATGTTTAATCACAGTCTGATGAGGGATTATCCAGATGTATGTAAAACTGTGTGACATTCACAATCTTGTATATTATCATTAATGTATACTCTATAATGTTGATGCTAAGTTTCCTGTCAATTGGATAAACAGTTTGTAACAAATTGTGTGTGTGTGTGTACAGCCACCTCCACTTCATCCCCTTCGCAATGGATTTCATCCCCAGCTGGGGATAACAGAGCTGGTATAAAAATCCAACTGTAGTCTCCCTTGGAGCACCAGACAGTGGCATGAATAAAGAGATTAGAAATTGCCCGCTTAGAGGGTATAAACTATCTCTTTAAAGTTTAAAATTACCAGCTTTTAGTGGTTGGTGTCCAGTCGTCACTTTTTACAGTTTCTTCGTTTCACTTTTCCTTTTGTTCACTAATCCTGGTGCAATATATATATATATATATATATATATATATATATATATATATATATATATATATATAAAATAAAGAGCTAGTTATAACTTTTAAATGAATCTTAACCTCAAAAACACTATCAGGGGGTCCTCGAGTGGCTCACCTGGTAAAAGCGTGGTTGTGTGGTCATACAGCACAGGTTCGCGTCCTGGCTGTGCAAAGTTGTCGGTCTTCGCTGTGAATTCCAAAGGGAGCGTAACATTGGCTCTGGCACTCCCGTGGGTTAGGGAAGCAAAAACAAAAGGGACTGTTTCTCCTCATTGCGCTACAGTGAACCCTGCTGGCCAGGCGCCCTGTGAGCTCAAAAGCGGACACCTGCAGGGCTGGCCTTTGTCCTCCAGAGGTCAGTAGCTCGCTGACATCCGCTCTCGAGTTCCTGGGTGTAAAAGAGGATAATAGTTTGGTTGTGGGATCGGAGGACGCCCACTGAAACTTTGGATCTCCTGAGCTGTGTAAGGAATTGCTGCGATGAGGAGAAAAAATAATTGGACATTCCAAATTGGGGAGAAAATCGGGGGTAAAATAATTGGGCACACTAAATGTATATATACATAACTTCACGTCTGTCCCCAGGCAGGACGATTGAGATATTCGGTAAAGAAACAATGCTATAATTAATCCCTGTAATTACGCCAATTACAGATGTTTCTTTTGCTCCTAAATTATATTGGGATGGTCAGTAAATCATTTGCTGACAATTGCATCATTCACAGAAGGTGTGCGGCAGGTGTGGGATTAATTGGGCCTATTTATATCCCCATCGCTCACAACTTCTTAATTTCATTTTCAGAAATTGTAAAACAGTTTGTGTTAACTCTATAGACACCAGCCCCCTATATACCAACTAAAGTCCATTTATATTAAATATTTAAGTACGAGCATCCCAGGGAGAAAACTAGAATAGCAAATGAGCAAGTGTGCTCAGGTCAGCGCTTTGTGGTAACTGCAGGTATTTGCATCACACTGCTGAATGACCAATAGCCACCCAGTACTGTACATTGCAAATGGGCTGTTTCATCTGAGCTCAACTGTGTTAACCCTGACCTAGTCGAGGTTAGTGAACCCTGTTGTTCTGATTATCAACATAATGTCAATAAATCTTACAACACTGCATCACACACTTAAAGCAGTTTTTGGCAAAAACACCCACCACCACTGTCAAGTGCATAGGAAAAACAACCATAGTTTAACTGCAGTGGAGAAGATTGGATTTAAATAATTGCAAAATACTGCATGTTTGTATATTGAAATAATGAACATGTTAATGATTATTAAAAATACCAATTGTAGTTGTTTTCAGACAAACATAAAAATGTAGGCCACTGTTTAGTGTCTGAAGGGGACACTGTATGCTAACCAAAGCCCATGGCAAGTATACAATATTTTTCTGTATGCATTATTTTCTGTTGAGCACTACTGACACCGTTGAAACGGTGAGTCTTAGGTCGCCTGCGGATACATTAGTCCAATCAATGCGTCTGAACCTGGTGTGTAATCCCAAGGTAACTGCTCACAGTTAACACGTTTTAATACGTTAATTCACGTTTTAAGTAATACAGTGTCCCCTTCAGACATGTTTAAGGAGAAATTCGGAAATAACATACAAAACTATGCGCGAGTAAATACCATCCTAACTCCTAACATCCAAAAAAAAAAAAAAAAAAGAAAAAAAATAACAATAATATATATATATATATATATATATATATATATATATATATATATATATATATATATATATATATATAATTGCATGCCCGGTATCTACGATATGGAGTCTTGCATGCCCCAGTAGCTGCAATGTTGAGTCTTTCCATCCACCTCCGGTTGCTTCATTCCGGAGGTCCATGCAATTTATAAATATATATATATATATATATATATATATATATATATATATATATATATATATATATATATATTTGCATGCCCCGGTAGCTAAATGCTTAGTTACGGCGCTGGGGAAAACCAAAGCCCATGGCCAGTATACAATATTTTTCTGTATGCATTATTTTCTGTTGAGCACTACTGACACCGTTGAAACGGTGAGTCTTAGGTCGCCTGCGGATACATTAGTCCATTCAATGCGTCTGAACCTGGTGTATAATCCCAAGGTAACTGCTCACAGTTAACACGTTTTAATACGTTAATTCACGTTTTAAGTAATACAGTGTCCCCTTCAGACATGTCTAAGGAGAAATTCGGAAATAACATACAAAACTATGCGCGAGTAAAACTCCAAACATCCAAAAAAAAAATAAAAAAAAAATAACATTAATATATATATGTTGTTATTCTAAGGGTAATGAAACATATACAGACTGTTTTATTTGTATGCATTTATGTGTTATAATTAAAAGTATAACTCCTATACTGTATTTATTTATTTTATTGCTCTACCCGTAATAAAGGGTTTCTATAAAAAGTATTTCTTTGTTTTTATTGATATTGCAAACCAGTAATTCCTAGCATGTTATTTAACCAGACAAATTATGCAGACACGCATATTATATATATATATATATATATATATATATATATATATATATATATATATATATATAATATTATGCATGTAAGTTTGTAAATAAACATAAAAGGTTCCAAGTAGAACCTTGAGGTTCTGAAAAGATCCTTATTTGTAAGGTTCCTCATGGAACCCTAGTAAAAAGGTTCTTCGAAGCACCTTAAAAGCTTCCTCCACAGTATCAACCCCAGATTTAGAGTGTATGCGCGAGTAAATACCATCCTAACTATTAAGGGAATGGGAATATGCCTCTCCATCATATATATATATATATATATATATATATATATATATATATATATATATATATATATTGCATGCCCGGTATCTACGATATGGAGTCTTGCATGCCCCGGTAGCTGCAATATTGAGTCTTTCCATCCACCTCCGGTTGCTTCATTCCGGAGGTCAAGGGCGTAGGTTTGGTTTGAACATTGGTGGGGACACAATTTTGTAGGGGGGCGGAGTCACGGTCGCTAGTGGGGTTCGGGGGCATGCCCTCCCGGGAAGAAATTTTTTAGTAGACAGCTATTAAATGGTAACTTCTGGTGGCTTGAAATGAATGCTGGACATGAATCGAGGACAGTTTGATTGACATGAAGTTGGCTGGTATACACTTAAAACACTATGATAAAGTGTCCCTCCTGGAAGCTGGTTTGACATCCCTGCTGTAGAATTACTAATAACCTGAATTATAACCTATCCCAGCCTTACTGTAAGCTACCAATACCCCTGGCGCTACAAGCATGAGCACATGCACGCTCACGTGCTCTGCCTGCCACTCCTGTGTCTGTGCTGCTGCTCGTACCTGGGTGCATTGCTTCATTCACCTGATAAAATAATAAATTGATGCATGCCATATAGAGAGAAAATATATGGCTATGCTAACTTTATTTGCTGAGTATTACTATACAGCATTAGCCTACTATTATATCACAATGTGCCTCAAACAATAATATATCTCAAAACTGAGTCTAACACTTTCACTGTTATAATCACTAAGCCATTACAGACCCCACCTGCGACCCTGTTGCTCCACCTGCCTCTGTACTGCTTTTACCAGGCTGCACTGCTTCACTCGCCTGATAAAATGATAAATTGATGCATGCTGTTTAGAGAGAAAGTATGACTCTGTTAACTTCATTAGTAAATTATTTTTTCATTTGCTATGAGAATCATTATCAATTGTGTTTATTACTTTAATAACATCTTCCTACTTACACTTTGACTTTTTGTAAAAAAAACTTCCTTATGTCCATCTTTATTTTTTTGGTTGCTATTATGCTTTAATCACCTAAAGCCAAATTGAAGTGATTAGCTAACGTTAGTTGAATGACGATATCAAAACATGCTCACTCTCTCTCTCTCTCTCTCTCTCTCTCTCTCTCTCTCTCTCTCTCTCTCTCTCTCTCTCTCTCTCTCTCTCTCTCTCTCTCTCTCTCTCTCTCTCTCTCTCTCTCTCTCTCTCTCTCTCTCTCTCTCTGAGGATTGTGGGATCGTGGGAGGGGCTTGTGTAGAGTGAGTGGTGTGTACTGTGCGTGAGTAAAACTTTTACTGAAGTTATATTCATTTTGTACACGTTTAGTTTTATTTATTTATTTGTATTATTTAATTTGGTTTTGTCTCCTGGTTTGGAGCCGCCATGGGTTCCAAATCAGGAGGTTTTGGGTCGCTGACCCGCAGGCACGGATTTAAATGTATTCCAGACAGTTCAGTAACAGTGGAGGAGTGTTTGTTAGCTGTCGGGGAAAAAATAGGGTATGGAAATATAAACTCTGCTGCAAGAATGAATAAAGCCATCGTAGTTTTTCTTAATAGTGAACTGTTAGTGAACAGGATTGTTGAAGAAGGTTTGTATATTAAAGAAAGTTTTGTCAGCGTTTTACCTTTAGCTTCCCCTGTCACTAAAGTTATCCTTTCTAATGTCCCGCCTTTCATTAAAGATGAGTTGATTATTAATGAGCTACTAAGATACGGAAAAATAATGTCCCCAATTAAACCTATTTTACTTGGGTGTAAAAACCCAGATGTTAAGCATGTCATGTCTTTTAGGAGACAAGTTTTTGTATTATTGAATGACCCCAACTCGTCTATTGAAGTAGCGTGGACTTTCAATATTGATGGTAGTAATTATGTTATAATTTGCCAGCACAGAATCAATGAAATGTTTTCATTGTGGAGGACAAGGACACCTTAGAAGGGCTTGCCCTCAAAAAAATAATGATACTGAGAATAATAAGGCAAGAGAGCCAGCAAGTGGGGGGGGACGGAGTCTCTGAGACAGCACCGGGGGCTGAGCAGCAAACGCAGCCGCCAGCGCAGACAGTGAGACCCGAGCCGGCGCCTCGACTGAAGCGGGGGATCGGAGCGGAGGTTAAAGAAAACAATAAAGAAACCGAAGCTGAAACAGTGAATACCCCAGAGGACGCAGATTTTCAACTTGTTGAAAAAAAGAGGAAAAGACGTGTGGCCACCCCAGGAAAGGTAGCTGAAGAAGGGCAGTCTGTCTGGGACTCTGAGACGCTCTCTCAGGGCAGCGGTGCTGCTGCAGCTCAGAGCTCTGGGACAGGAGATCAAGGTAAAGCTGGATCTCAGTGTAAACCTGTGATAACCCCGCGTTCAGGCACGAAGGGTAACAGCGGCGCTGTAGTTCAGTCCAGCGCTGAGACAGCCTCCAGATCAGAGGACCTGTTGCCGGATACAGTAGCTGTGGATGACGCTGAAGAATCCGAAGAGGAGTCGGTGATATCAGAGATGGATGATGGAGGAGAGCTCTCTGACTCCTCGGTGCTGCTCGACGAGGCTCTGCCCAACCCGGCTGGTAAGAGTAAAATTTATTCAGTTGATACAATATCAGCGTTTTTAGATAAAACCAAAGGGAAAAGAGGAACTGATTTTCTTTCCTAATATCCAGCTGTTTATCTACTCTGCAAAAATAGCCATGAGAAAAGCTACGTTAGAGGAGCTAGACCAAAAGAAACGGTATCGTTTAAAAAAAGTAATAGTCTCTGCAAGAAAGTTGTTGAATGATAACAAACCGAAGACTTATTAATGGATTATTTAATAAGACATTTTAATATAGTGTTTAGTTGTTTGTTTTTGTTTTTGCTTTCTTTGTTTCCTATGGAACAAATTCAAATAGCTACTCTTAATGTAAATGGTTGTAGGAGTGTCAATAAAAGAGCACATTTATTTCATTTTATCACACAGAAGAGAGTGAATGTGATGTTTTTACAGGAAACGCACACAGACAGTATGAATGAGAGTGAGTGGCTGAGCGAATGGAAGGGGCGGGGCGTCTTTAGTCACGGTTCTAATGTCAGTGCTGGAGTAGCTGTGCTGTTTTCCCCGGGGCTGCAAATAGATATTTTATCAGTTAGTGAGGAAATCCAAGGGCGCCTTTTAAAAATAGAAACGGTTTTTAAAGGCACTGAGATTGTTTTTATCAATTTATATGCACCAAATGAGGGCAGGGAAAAAGTTTTGTTTTTTAAAAAATTAAATCAGGTTTTATCTAATTGTAATCCTGCACATATGATTTTAGTTGGGGGTGATTTTAATTGTACAGAAGATTTTATTATGGACAGGAATCATGAAGAGCCACATCCCCAGTCTTCAAAAGAACTGTCTGCTGTTTTAAAAGTTCAAAGCCTGGTGATGTCTGGAGGAATTTATATCCCAGAGTAAAGCAGTACACTTGGGTTAAAATCAATAATAATAATCAGATATCAAAAGCGCGACTAGATAGATTGTACTGCACTAAACAAAATCTTAATCAGATTTTTAAGAGCAATATCATTCCCACTATGTTGTCTGATCACCACTGTGTGTTACTCACCATTTGCCTGCCTTCTGCTGCTCCCTCAAAGTCATAACTGGCATTTTAATACTAAATTATTGGAAGACAAACAGTTCTTAGATCTTTTTAAAGCATTTTGGGTCTCCTGGAGGCAGCAGATTATGAAATATAGTAGTATACGACAGTGGTGGGGACATTGGAAAAATACAAATTAAAATTTTCTGTCAGCAATATACTTTAAATACAACCAGGGTTTTGAACCAGACAGTTGAAGAGCTTGAGAAAGAGATATTGAGAATAGAAACAAAAATTACTCTCGATAGTGATGAAAACATCTTCCAGTCTCTGAGAGAGAAAAGAGAAACTCTGAGCAGCCTACTGGAGGAAAGAGTGAAGGGGTCCCTCATCCGTTCTCGTTTCACACAGCTAAAGGACATGGATGCACCCACCAAATTCTTTTTCAATTTAGAGAAGAAGGTGGTGGAGAGTAAGCAGCTGTTTTGTGGTGCGTCTGCCCTGCGGGAAGGAGGTGCACAGTAAAGAAGATATTAATAGAGCAGCTGTGTATTTCTACACCCAGCTGTTTAGTGCCGAGCCCTGTGATGAGGAGCAAATCGCTTTAACTGCACCAGGACCTGCCCAGCTTGTCTCAAGAAGAACAGCGCCCCCTAGAAGCCTGTTTGACAATGCAGGAGTTGACGGAGGCAGTCACTCAGGTGTCACCAGGAAAAGCCCCTGGGATTGATGGCCTTCAGGCAGAGGTTTTATAAAAAGCTCTGGCCAGTGATTGGGGAAGACCTTTTTCGGGTTTTACAAGAGTGCATTAGAGAAGGAGAGCTGCCTTTGAGCTGTCGTCGGGCTGTGATTACTCTGTTGCCAAAAAAAAGGAGATCTAAAAGAACTAAAGAATTGGCGCCCTGTCTCACTTTTATGTTCGGATTATAAAATATTTTCAAAAGCCTTGGCCAATAGACTAAGGGAATGTATTCACACTGTGGTTCATAAAGACCAGTCATATTGCATTCCTGGAAGGACAATATTTGATAATATCTTTCTAATCCGAGACGTTTTAACTGCTAGTAATCTTTTTAATCTTGATTTGGGGATTATTTCTCTAGATCAAGAAAAAGCATTTGATAGGGTGGATCACAAATATCTTGTTAAAACATTACAATCTTTGGTTTTGGTCCTAATTTCATTTCTTTTATTTCCCTGTTATATAAAAATGTTTTTAGTGTTTTGAAAATTAATAATAGCTTGAGCTGTCAGTTTCCGGTGTACAGAGGGATTCGCCAGGGATTTCCCTATCAGGCATGTTATATGCCCTCTCTATCGAACCTCTGCTTTGTCATCTTAGGAGTAAGCTAGTTGGTCTGAGTATACCTTTTCCACGTAATGCTCCTCCAGTCAAATTGTCTGCCTATGCTGATGATGTTAATGTCTTCATCACCAGTCATGCTGATGTGTCAGCACTGAGAAACAGTTTGGACATTTTTCAGAAAGCCTCATCGGCCAAGGTGAACTGGGGCAAGTGCAGCACATTCCTGTCAGGGGAGTGGCGTGGAGCCGGCCCCCCGACGCTCCCTCAGCCTTTGCGCTGGGGGAGGACTGGGGATCAAGGTTCTGGGAGTCTATTTGGGAGAACGTCAGTATGAATCCAAGAACTGGGAGATTTAACAGAAAAGGTTAAGGGAAGGCTGCAGCGTTGGCGGTGGCTGATACCTCAGTTGTCATACAAGGGGAGAGTTCTTGTGATCAACAATCTGGTGGCCTCCATGCTATGGCACAGGCTGGTGTGCCTGGATCCTCCCCCAGGGCTGATAAATGAGATACAAAGAGTGCTATTGGAGTTTTTTTGGAGTGGCCATCATTGGCTAAAGCCAGCTGTCTTGTACCTGCCCCCTAGTGAAGGGGGTCAAGGGTTAGTGGATGTACGCAGTCGTGTGGCTACTTTCCGGTTGCAAGCAGTGCAGCGTTTGTTGTTTTTTACCTGAGCTAAGCTGGAGAAACATCGCCTTCTCTTTCCCTGCACAGAGTGAGGGAACTGGGCTGGGATTGGGCAATTGTTTTTTAATAAATCTATCTCAGCTAGACACCAATGAACTCCCCACAATGCCTGGCGAATGGTGAAGGTGGAGAGACTGGAGGATTATTTGACCGCAGGAGCATTGCTAGAGGAGCCTTTATTTTTTAACTCCTTGTTCCCTGCAGATGGTTTCCAATCTGGGGCGTTGTGCTCTAGTTTTGCAAAAGGGGGCATTACAAAACTAAAAGATTTACTGCAGGTGAGCATTGGGAGGTGGAGAGAGGTGGAAAGCCTGGCCAAACAGCTGGGAATTCACTCACTCAGAGTACTAGAAAATCTTTTGAAAAAGCTCAGAGACTCTTTCTCCCCTAGGGTTACAGAGATGTTGAACCAGGCTCTGGGAGGCACTGATGAGCAAGAGTTGGCTTGTCCTTCTTTTTTAGTGTCCCCTGCTGTTCCTGAAAACCTTGGGGAAGGTTTGTACAGTATTGAGAGGCTACAACAGCTTCCTGCACACTCTTCTGGAAAAAAGGAGCTGTACACACTCTGTGTTAAGGTGTGCCATGTGAATGCGCTAAAGACACTGCCAGATACCAGATGGAGAGCTCATGTGGACTGTGTAGGTAGTACTGCTCCGGCCTGGAGGTCTTTATATAAACCGCCTTTGCCTAAGCGTTCAGGCGATCTACAGTGGCGCATTCTTCATGGCATCATAGCCACTGGGCGCCACGTCCACCGCATTGACCATGCAGTTAGTAAAGACTGTGTTTTTTGTGGAGAGGAAGAAACACTGTTTCACCTTTTTACTGACTGCAGAAGGTTGGACCCCTTGTTTAATGTTATTGCTGAATTGCTAAATTCTTTAAATGTGGTTTTTACTAAAGAATTATTCATTTTTAATTTTCCTTACAGTCACAAGACACGATTTAAAAGTGCTTTAATCAATTTTATATTTGGGCAAGGAAAATTAGCAATCTGGAAAACCAGGAAAAACAAGCTGCAGGGGTCGGGAATTTATAATGCTGAATTAATGTCGAAATTGTTGTTGAAAACAAGAATTCAAATTGACTTTGCTTATTTTTCTTTAGTCCATGACTTACAGAGTTTTCAGCAGCGTTGGTGTGTGAATGAGGGATTGTGTGTGCTGGGGGAGGAGGGAGAGTTACAGTTTTTTGTGTGAAATAATCTGGATGTATTTATTTATTTATGTGCATGTATATACAGATTTATCTAATTGGAGAAAAAAAAAAAAAAAAAAAAAAAAAAATAAAATAAAAAAAAAAAGGAAAAAAAAAAAAATTAATAAAAAAAAAAAAAAAAAAAAAAAAATATATATATATATATATATATATATATATATAATTTAGATCTGTTTTATATATAACTGTTAATTACTATATTTGTTTTCAAAATGTTTTCAATAAAGGACCCTTAAAAGTCAAAAGTCTCTCTCTCTCTCTCTCTCTCTCTCTCTCTCTCTCTCTCTCTCTCTCTCTCTCTCTCTCTCCTCTCTCTCTCTCTCTCTCTCTCTCTCTCTCTCTCTCTCTCTCTCTCTCACACACACACACACACACACACACATAATGATTTAGCTGTGAAACAAGCTAGCTAGCCACCAAGGACGTTGGGTTAGCAGCTAGCAATGGGTCGCTAACGTAATAGGTAGGTAGGTAGGTAGCTTTATTCTCTCAAACTATGTTGCTGACGAGCTGACAATACCTTCAGCCGCGGCACCTGGCTTTCATTCAGTCAGTGGCTCACACTCATATCAGCCTGACCGGCAAGCGGCAACTTCAGATGAGCGTCTTTCCAGAGTCCAGCCTAAACCAGCGGTTCTCAACCTTTTTTTTACTCACGCCACACTGAAATTTATTTGTATATCTGTCGTTGTCCCCCCCCCCTCACGCCACACTGAAATTTATTTGTATATCTGTCGTTGTCCCCCGTCCCCCCCCCCCCCCACCACATTAATTTGACTTTTTATATATTTTTTATTACTGCCTATATAATATAGTGCATTTATTTAGCCGCCTGGATAGTCACACTGTCCATTCAATCAAATACATATGTTCGTGTTCGCTTTTTACACACACGATACAAAAATATCAAGCAAGGAGTAAGTTAGTTACAAAGGGAGGAAGGAGGATTGAAATAATATGACAACGCATTAACCAACAAACACAAACATCGAATTAAACTGATTATATTTATTCTTATTTTTTAAAATAAATGTGAAAATTATGGCACAATGTACACCGTTTAAGAATGACTAGAATTTTTTTTTTTATTTTAAACCCGGAGATTTACCTTTCACTCCCGAGTCCTTGTGCACTTTCGCACTTCAATGAAAACAACACACTCTGCTGGTCCCTGACGTCAGCCACGCACTGAGTCCATGTTACAGTGATGCAGTATGGAAGGGCCAAAGCCAATCAAATTAGCGTTTTTTTTTGTTTTGTTTTTTTTGGAGGAGGGAGGACTAACGAGGGGGAGGGGCGGGGGGCTTGAGAGAGTTAACCCTTTGTGGAGCAGATAAAATGACTTGACAAAAGACGTTTAAGATTTATCAAAATTATTGGTAGGGACAATTCAACGGTCCCTTGACATTGGTAGGGACATGTCCCTACCGTCCCTAGCTAAATCTACGCCGGTGCGTGAAATAGTAGACTTTGTAATGTCTCCTGTTGTGAAAAAGTCGTCACTTTCACATTTGCAGATTTTAATTGGAGAATTTCTCAGCGAATTTAATAGACTGTATCCTGGTAATTTTATACCAAAATTGCATTACTTGGTACACTACCCCAGATTGCTAGCTGAATTTGGACCACTTTGATCACTTTGGTGCTTACGTTTTGAAGGAAAGCACCAGTACTTTAAGCGGCTTGCAAGAAATGTGTGGAACTTCCGGAACATCTGCTTTACTTTAGCAAAAAGACATCAACAAAGACAGTGTTGGGATTTTTGTTGTGCAGATGCTTTGCATCAGTCATATGAGCAAGAAGGGTCTTGTGTTGTTCAGCTATCATCTACATCTTTGAAAGACATTATTCTTGAAAAATGCAATATTCAAGCCAGTGAACTTGAAGCTGATGAAACCATACTGAAAGTAAAGAAACTAACTGTGGATCACGTGAAATACGAAGTCAAGGATTACTTCATTGTCGATGTAGTCCATGAGGATTTACCCATTTTTTTCAAAATCTTGCATATCATTCAGTTTAGGTGTACATGGATTTTGTGTGGGAAACTGTATTTTGCTCTGGAATTTAATTCTCACCTTCATGCCTTCAAAATAGAGGCTTTGCATGAGTGGTGTACATTAACACCTGGCAATGAAGTTGACTACCATGCACTAGATGCTTATGAAGACAGTGATGGATGTTTATATATTGCACCTCATCATACTGTGTATAAGGTACTGCTTGCATTTAAAACTGTGATATTAATTACAATGGCAGGTTAACATTGGTGCTTATTTTTCTGATTAATTTTATGTTTTTTTGTTCATTAGGTGAAGAAATAGATGGTGAGACTCTTTTAGGTCTGACAGAACATATGATTGGAAAGATCTTCCGAACTATGAAGGACCAAGTCAAATTTTTAAATGCTCTCGAGAACCTTAAAAGGTATGTAATGACAAATATATTATACATTATGTTAGTCTATTGTTGTGTTTTAGTATTTACATTTAAATACCACATACTATACAGGAATCACTTTGAAAAGTATAAATTACTACTACCAGTACGCTTTTTGTATTGTAATGTTGTATTGTAAGAAAGATGTATATTATGGGAGTACATTTCTTTATGGAAACACACAGAGAGAGAGAGAGAGAGAGAGAGAGAGAGAGAGAGAGAGAGAGAGAGAGAGTGAGAGAGAGAGAGAGAGAGAGAGAGAGAGAGAGAGAGGTATTTTCACTAGTTTAATTCCTGAAAATGAGGACTGGGAATGTATGGTTTTAAACTTCTGTGTAGAAAATTAATATGGCTGTTATATTATAAGGCTCTGTTTAAATATCAAGTCTTTAGATATTTTCAGGTGATTAAAATTATGAAATATTGTTTTTTTTGTTGTTTTTTGTATTTTCATAGAACAAAAGCAAATGAGCATATTGTTTCAGAGAAGGTGCTACCAGTAGAATGCAGAGAAGTGCCACAAACCTCAACAAGTGTTCATGTTTGGACCGCATGTTATACATTGCCTATATTTCCTCCAGTTGTACAGATGGCCCTTGATAGAAAGGACATTGGTTTCAAATCAAAAGACAAATCTGCCCTTCGTGCAGCTCTAATACAGACTCTGTTTGATGACCTCAGCAAATATACGCTGTAAGAACTGAGATTTCGGTGTTTGTTTTAGATACATAGGCAACCAATTTTAGAATAATTACATAACATAAAATAGCATATTCATTTTTAAAATGATTACTATTTTTTTTTTAAATCTATCATAACAGCAATATTTTATTCAAGAGAAAAAGTTTTATTAAATTCATTTTGATAATGCTTTTCAGCATGTTTTTTTTGTAAATTAAAGCAATTGTAAAATGCAACTGTATTTCATGACATTATTTCTCAAATATATATTTTTCTTACAATTCACTTACAATTCATATGCCTATATTATTTTCTAATCTGTATATTTAGGTATCCAGACCACATAATGTACAGTACTGTGCTAAGTACTTTGTGCTGTAAGTACAGATTTCTAAGGGATGACAGCCAAACTGGATATGTGAGTATACATTTGGTAGTTATATTCATAAAAGAAATAGTCGAATAAACATTAATTTGTCAAAATTATGCAGCGTTAAATATATTTTTACTAGTTGATATGTATTTTTTATAGCCAGATAATGGACATAGGTTTAACTTTCTATCATTGTTTCAGGCTACTCTACTTGAAATACTGAGAAATAAATTCAAAAAAGAGAGAAAGACACTTATTTCAGTGGAGACTGTAGAAGACATGAAAAAAAAGTTTGGTGCTGTGGGTCGAGGAAGGAAGCGTGCACCAGAGCAACAGCAACCGCTCATGAAAAAGAGAAGAGAATCTGTAAGCCTAACTCTTGGATCTGCGTTGACAGAAATAGATTGAAATAGAATTACATACTTTATATATGTACATACATGCGATTGTGTAGTTTATTAGCTAATTGGCTTTCATGGAGAGTACTTGATCTTTAGCATTTTTCCAGAGTAAAGAAAAGCACAGAGAATACATGCAGTAAATGCCTGATCATAAGTATTGAATTACTTAACGTTATGATACATATTGCAGATGCAAAGTGAGGAGTTCCCAGGAGAAGACGAGCATAGTATTGCCAAACACTTGGACTCCATAAGAAAAGAAATAACGAAATTGAGGCCGAACATTGAAGCCATATGTGACAGCATGAATAGAACTGTACACACTCGGGAAAGAATGATGGAGAAGAAGTCCACTGAAGAAGTCCTTGGTCTGTTTCCATTCCTAAAGCATCCTAAACTGGTAGGTACTAGTTTTTATTCTACTATGGTGATTGATGAGAAATTAATATTTTTAGTTATAAGCATGTATAATCACTTTAATTAGTCCTCCTAGGTGACCTTTCTGCATCAGCAATCCACCTGCTCCAGCATTTACAAAACTCCACTGCTCCTGGTTTTTCCCATGCAACTTCTTTCTGCTCGCATTCAGTTTAGTTTGATTTTGTTTTATTTATTGATTTTTTTAACTACTACATTATTTGTAAGTATTCAACTCTTTTTTACAGCTGTGTATATCGCCTTGGATAAAGGCATATGATAAATAAATAAATATAATAATAACTTTAGCATCTGTATTTTAGCTGTTGCACGAAGTAGAACTACGTTTTGGAGTAAACTTGGAACGGAACCTAATGAGTGGCCTATCCAGAATGGTAGATGCTATTTTCAGACTTTCTAGTGGGCATCTTCTAACTACTGTGATGTCCTACATTGAAGATGCTTCAGATAAGACACAGGGAAATGGTAATGTATAAGAAATATTTATTGTACATCAAATTGTTTTGACCTATCTCAGAATATGATCTATAAATAACTATTAAACAGAAAATGATGCAACTTCATTTCATACACTTGGAGCATAATATTTCATGGGGAAGATAGCTGGTATTTAACTCTCACAGGGGCATAAAAACCAATGCGAAAAACCTGCATGAACAGATTTTTAGAAACTTTGTTGATACTGTTCTTAACATTTTTTTGCTCCAATCCACAATAACGTTTGTATCAGTGGTGGTCAGTCCTGGTCCTGGAGAGCTACAGTCGTGTGTGTGGTTTTTTTTAGGTACCTTTAAATCATTTAAACTATTCTTTATCTGTGCAGTTTAGCAAATAATGAATTCATGAATGTAACTGAGAGCACTGGTGGAATGCAAAGCCAAAGATCCTGTACCTCTCAGACCAGGGTTGCTCAACATTCTTCCGTTTGCTTTGTACTTTGTATATGATCTGATACCCTATTTGTAGGACTGAGAATGAATGCTGCATTGTTGCTGTTGCCAGCTTTGTTTCGAGAGAGGGAAAATCTGTTTGTTGTTGACCAAGTAAGTTAATTGAGCTCTACTTTTTAAATGTAGCTTAACTGAATTGATGTTTTCAATGTTAAATACAAAGTCAAATTATCATTTAGAGATATCTCAAAATGAGTTTGAGATATCTCCAAATTAATTCCTGATATCTGTAAACCATTTTGAGATATCTTAAAATATGTTAAGATATCTCTAATTATTTCAAAATATTTTAAGATATATTCAACTGATTTAAGGATATTTTGAAATATTTAAAGATATCTGTTAAATATTTAAAGGTATCTCTTAATTTGGCTTGCCATAAATGTGTACTTAATGAATTATGAGGGAGACTTGTAGGCAATTAACAGGAGTTTAAGACGTTCCTCGCTGTTTTAAGTGAGATCCGACAGTTAAAATGTTTTTAAAGGGAGGAATATTACGAAATCCCTTTAAAGTAGCCGCAGCCCCACCACACGAGCCGCCACTGCTTGTAGGTATGGTGAGATGCTGCTGAAGTACAATTTCACATAATTTATTGTTGAATAAAGTTATTAATTATTATTTTAAAATCTATACAGGTACCACCATCACCTACGCCAACTATCGTTTTAAAGGGAACAACAAGCCCATTGGCAGCAGATGACATCTCTATTTGTGTTGATGGAATTGAGATACTCAGTGATTATCCAGGAATGGATATCACCCTTGCTGTTGAATGTATTTTTTCTCTTTATTTTTCCTTGGGCATTGAGTATCCTAAAGCTCTAAAAAATGGTCTGACTTTCATGGAAAGGTACTTCATGAAGCTGAGTATCTCTGACAAAGTACCTTTGCCAGTGTTAAAGATGTACAGTCAAATAACTGCACTTTTACTTGGGGAATAATTATATTGATCTGATGGAATGCCATTTTAACATTTAATCTGAAATTAAATGAATTTATTGTGTCAACTATTTAATTTGATTACAAAAACAGAATATTTGATATAAAAATGTAATTGTACATATAAAAAAAGTATTTATTTTAAATGTAAATGGCTGATTAGAAAATTAATTGTTTATAACAAATGTAAATTGTTTTTAATAGAAGTTTTGATCTCAAAAAACGAATAAACATTCAGTCTTAATTTATAGATATCATAAACTCATAATAAGCTCTGATCTAAATACTGTACTGTAGCTCTTCTAATTTGTGCCACCAAAAAATGAATAAGAAAAAAGAAACCCACGTTCATCAGTTTCAATATACATTTTATCTCAGCTTTTTCAAGGTCTATTACATGTTCTTGAAAATGTATTTTGTGTAAGTTTCAGGAAAATCTGTGGGATGCATAGATTTATTTTCCAGTTTGCTGCGAGACCCTTTTTTTCACTGTGTAAATAATATGGTTTAATTATTAAAAACACACAGGTTGAATAAAACGGTGTAAAACTGTATATAACTAAACCTGAAACTACTCTAATGGTTTAACCTGTAAAAACAATAAATTGTTATATAAATGTTTAATAAATAAATTGTTGGCATCCTGAATTGAGTGATTTATCAAAGCACTTACACTTCTGAGGTTGGTGGATTCTAAAGGATGTGAAGAGCTCTTAACGGTATACATTTGTTTTTTCTCAGATGAACCAAACAACCCTCCATAGAATGTTAATTGTAAGGTTCAATAGTGTAACTCTTATGGTTCTATATTAAACCTCAATAGAAGGTTATTCAGAGGAACCAATATGGTTCTGTATTATACCATTAATATAAGAACCATGGTGGTTCTTTATTAAACCTCTAATGCAGGGTTCTTCCAAAGAACCATTTTAAAAGGTTCCATATAGCACTTAAAAATGGTTCCAAATCTATACCAGCAGATAGAACCTTTTAGGGTTCTATATTGTACCCTTTTTTCTAAGAGTGTACTGCATAAAAAAACGAGTGTGTTGTCGTGGCAGTTGGTGATCAAAGAAATAAAACAAAATAAAATCAATAAATAATAATGTCATAGACTTAAAGTCATACCTTTGAAGTCATAATGCATTGAAAGTGTTATTAGGGAATGTTGTGCTGTGTTTTCAAGCGCTTCAATGTGACAGCGGGTGCGTTCACGGAGATCAAGAGCAGCCGGAGATCAAGAGCAGCCGCCGCAGGGGAGGGATACCATGGTAAATAGGTTATCGGGCGGGATGGCGAGCTTGTCCTGCTGCTCCAACACAAGCTACCTTAAGAGCCGGTACGATGCGGTCAATGGGTGAAGTTCGTCAGGAGTACTGCATAAAAAAATAACGAGTGTGTTGTCGTGGCAGTTTGTGAGCAAAGAAATAAAACAAAATAAAATCAATAAATAATAATGTCATAGACTTAAAGTCATACCTTTGAAGTCATAATGCATTGCAAGTGTTATTAGGGAATGTTGTGCTGTGTTTTCAAGCGCTTCAATGTGACAGCGGGTGCGTTCACGGAGATCAAGAGCAGCCGGAGATGAAGAGCAGCCGCCGCAGGGGAGGGATACCATGGTAAATAGGTTACCTATTTACCATGGTATCTCTCCCCTGGGTGCGTTGTGTTTTGGTGAGCAGGAAAGCAGCGGGCGGGATGGCGAGCTTGTCCTGCTGCTCCAACACAAGCTACTTTAAGAGCCCGTACGATGCGATCAATGGGTGAAGTTCGTCAGGAGTACTGCATAAAAAAAAAAAACGAGTGTGTTGTCGTGGCAGTTGGTGAGCAAAGAAATAAAACAAAATAAAATCAATAAATAATAATGTCATAGACTTAAAGTCATACCTTTGAAGTCATAATGCATTGCAAGTGTTATTAGGGAATGTTGTGCTGTGTTTTCAAGCGCTTCAATGTGACAGCGGGTGCGTTCACGGAGATCAAGAGCAGCCGGAGATCAAGAGCAGCCGCCGCAGGGGAGGGATACCATGGTAAATAGGTTACCTATTTACCATGGTATCTCTCCCCTGGGTGCGTTGTGTTTTGGTGAGCAGGAAAGCAGCGGGCGGGATGGCGAGCTTGTCCTGCTGCTCCAACACAAGCTGCCTTAAGAGCCGGTACGATGCGGTCAATGGGTGAAGTTCGTCAGGAGTACTGCATAAAAAAATAACGAGTGTGTTGTCGTGGCAGTTTGTGAGCAAAGAAATAAAACAAAATAAAATCAATAAATAATAATGTCATAGACTTAAAGTCATACCTTTGAAGTCATAATGCATTGCAAGTGTTATTAGGGAATGTTGTGCTGTGTTTTCAAGCGCTTCAATGTGACAGCGGGTGCGTTCACGGAGATCAAGAGCAGCCGGAGATGAAGAGCAGCCGCCGCAGGGGAGGGATACCATGGTAAATAGGTTACCTATTTACCATGGTATCTCTCCCCTGGGTGCGTTGTGTTTTGGTGAGCAGGAAAGCAGCGGGCGGGATGGCGAGCTTGTCCTGCTGCTCCAACACAAGCTACTTTAAGAGCCCGTACGATGCGGTCAATGGGTGAAGTTCGTCAGGAGTACTGCATAAAAAAAAAAAAACGAGTGTGTTGTCGTGGCAGTTTGTGAGCAAAGAAATAAAACAAAATAAAATCAATAAATAATAATGTCATAGACTTAAAGTCATACCTTTGAAGTCATAATGCATTGCAAGTGTTATTAGGGAATGTTGTGCTGTGTTTTCAAGCGCTTCAATGTGACAGCGGGTGCGTTCACGGAGATCAAGAGCAGCCGGAGATGAAGAGCAGCCGCCGCAGGGGAGGGATACCATGGTAAATAGGTTACCTATTTACCATGGTATCTCTCCCCTGGGTGCGTTGTGTTTTGGTGAGCAGGAAAGCAGCGGGCGGGATGGCGAGCTTGTCCTGCTGCTCCAACACAAGCTACCTTAAGAGCCGGTACGATGCGGTCAATGGGTGAAGTTCGTCAGGAGTACTGCATAAAAAAAAAACGAGTGTGTTGTCGTGGCAGTTGGTGATCAAAGAAATAAAACAAAATAAAATCAATAAATAATAATGTCATAGACTTAAAGTCATACCTTTGAAGTCATAATGCATTGCAAGTGTTATTAGGGAATGTTGTGCTGTGTTTTCAAGCGCTTCAATGTGACAGCGGGTGCGTTCACGGAGATCAAGAGCAGCCGGAGATGAAGAGCAGCCGCCGCAGGGGAGGGATACCATGGTAAATAGGTTACCTATTTACCATGGTATCTCTCCCCTGGGTGCGTTGTGTTTTGGTGAGCAGGAAAGCAGCGGGCGGGATGGCGAGCTTGTCCTGCTGCTCCAACACAAGCTACCTTAAGAGCCGGTACGATGCGGTCAATGGGTGAAGTTCGTCAGGAGTACTGCATAAAAAAAAAACGAGTGTGTTGTGGTGGCAGTTGGTGATCAAAGAAATAAAACAAAATAAAATCAATAAATAATAATGTCATAGACTTAAAGTCATACCTTTGAAGTCATAATGCATTGCAAGTGTTATTAGGGAATGTTGTGCTGTGTTTTCAAGCGCTTCAATGTGACAGCGGGTGCGTTCACGGAGATCAAGAGCAGCCGGAGATCAAGAGCAGCCGCCGCAGGGGAGGGATACCATGGTAAATAGGTTACCTATTTACCATGGTATCTCTCCCCTGGGTGCGTTGTGTTTTGGTGAGCAGGAAAGCAGCGGGCGGGATGGCGAGCTTGTCCTGCTGCTCCAACACAACGCTAGCTACCATATACACCTAGGTACGAATGCATAGTCGTATACTGGCCAAGGGCGTTGGTTTTGCCCAGAGCCGTAACTAAGCTTTTAGCTACCGGGGCATGCAAATATATATATATATATATATATATATATATATATATATATATATATATATATATATATATATATATATATATATATATATTAATTATTGTTATTTTTTTTCTTTTTTCTTTTTTTTTTGGATGTTAGGAGTTAGGATGGTATTTACTCGCGCATAGGTTTGAATGTTATTTCCGAATCTCTCCTTTAACATGTCTGAAGGGGACACTGTATTACTTAAAACGTGAATTAACGTCTTAAATCGTGTTAAAAGTGAGCAGTTACCTTGGGATTGCACACCAGGTTCAGACGCAATGATTGGACTTATGTATCCGCAGGCGACCTGAGACTCACCGTTTCAACGGTGTCAGGAGTGCTCAACAGAAAAGAATGCATAGAGAAAAATATTGTATACTGGCCAAGGGCGTTGGTTTTGCCCAGAGCCGTAACTAAGCTTTTAGCTACCGGGGTATGCAAATATATATATATATATATATATATATATATATATATATATATATATATATATATATATATATATATATATTGCATGCACCTCCGGAATGAAGCAACCGGTGGTGGATGGAAAGACTCCATATCGTAGCTAGCGGGGCATGCAAGACTCCATATCGGAGCTACCGGGGCATGCAATTATATATATATATATATATATATATATATATATATATATATATATATATATATATATATATTTTTTTATTGTTAGTTTTTTCCTTTTTTCTTTTCTTTTGGATGTTAGGAGTTAGGATGGTATTTACTCGCGCATAGGTTTGAATGTTATTTCCGAATCTCTCCTTTAACATGTTTGAAGGGGACACTGTACTACTTAAAACGTGGATTAACGTCTTAAATCGTGTTAAAAGTGAGCAGTTACCTTGGAATTACACACCAGGTTCAGACGCAATGATTGGACTTATGTATCCGCAGGCGACCTGAGACTCACCGTTTCAACGGTGTCAGGAGTGCTCAACAGAAAAGAATGCATAGAGAAAAATATTGTATACTGGCCAAGGGCGTTGGTTTTGCCCAGAGCCGTATATATATATACCTGAGACTCATATATATATATATATATATATATATATATATATATATATATATATATATATATATATATATATATATATATATATATATATATATATATTGCATGCACCTCCGGAATGAAGCAACCGGAGGTTGATGGAAAGACTCCATATCGTAGCTAGCGGGGCATGCAAGACTCCATATCGGAGCTACCGGGGCATGCAATTATATATATATATATATATATATATATATATATATATATATATATATATATATATTAATTATTAATATATATATATATATATATATATATATATATATATATATATATATAATTCCGAATCTCTCCTTTAACATGTCTGAAGGGGACACTGTATTACTTAAAACGTGAATTAACGTCTTAAATCGTGTTAAAAGTGAGCAGTTACCTTGGGATTGCACACCAGGTTCAGACGCAATGATTGGACTTATGTATCCGCAGGCGACCTGAGACTCACCGTTTCAACGGTGTCAGGAGTGCTCAACAGAAAAGAATGCATAGAGAAAAATATTGTATTCTGGCGAAGGGCTTTGGTTTTGCCCAGAGCCGTAACTAAGCTTTTAGCTACCGGGGCATACATATATATATATATATATATATATATATATATATATATATATATATATATATATATATATATATATATATATATATATATACAAGGGCGTAGGTTTGGTTTGAACATTGGTGGGGACACAATTTTGTAGGGGGGCGGAGTCACGGTCGCTAGTGGGGTTCGGGGGCATGCCCCCCCGGGAAGAAATTTTTTAGTAGACAGCTATTAAATGGTAACTTCTGGTGGCTTGAAATGAATGCTGGACATGATTCGAGGACAGTTTGATTGACATGAAGTTGGCTGGTATACACTTAAAACACTATGATAAAGTGTCCCTCCTGGAAGCTGGTTTGACATCCCTGCTGTAGAATTACTAATAACCTGAATTATAACCTATCCCAGCCTTACTGTAAGCTACCAATACCCCTGGCGCTACAAGCATGAGCACATGCACGCTCACGTGCTCTGCCTGCCACTCCTGTGTCTGTGCTGCTGCTCGTACCTGGGTGCATTGCTTCATTCACCTGATAAAATAATAAATTGATGCATGCCATATAGAGAGAAAATATATGGCTATGCTAACTTTATTTGCTGAGTATTACTATACAGCATTAGCCTACTATTATATCACAATGTGCCTCAAACAATAATATATCTCAAAACTGAGTCTAACACTTTCACTGTTATAATCACTAAGCCATTACAGACCCCACCTGCGACCCTGTTGCTCCACCTGCCTCTGTACTGCTTTTACCAGGCTGCACTGCTTCACTCGCCTGATAAAATGATAAATTGATGCATGCTGTTTAGAGAGAAAGTATGACTCTGCTAACTTCATTAGTAAATTATTTTTTCATTTGCTATGAGAATCATTATCAATTGTGTTTATTACTTTAATAACATCTTCCTACTTACACTTTGACTTTTTGTAAAAAAAAACTTCCTTATGTCCATCTTTATTTTTTTGGTTGCTATTATGCTTTAGTCACCTAAAGCCAAATTGAAGTGATTAGCTAACGTTAGTTGAATGACGATATCAAAACATGCTCACGCACTCTCTCTCTCTCTCTCTCTCTCTCTCTCTCTCTCTCTCTCTCTCTCTCTCTCTCTCTCTCTCTCTCTCTCTCTCTCTCTCTCTCTCTCTCTCTCTCTCTCTCTCTCTCTCTCTCTCTCTCTCTCTCTCTCGCGCTGAGGATTGTGGGATTGTGGGAGGAGCTTGCGGAGAGGCGGTAGCGTTTGAACGCTGGTGCGGTAGGAGAGTGTTTTCGCTACTATATTTTTTGCAAATTTATATATTTAATTGTTAATTGTTTAGTTCGTTTATATATCTTTGTTTCGTTGCTTTGTTTGTACTTTCCCGTGTATAGAGTAGTGTGTGTGTGTGTGTGTGTGTGTAGGTCCCGTTATGGGATCTCACTCTGGAGGGCTGGGGGCTCTCAGCCGCCGACACGGGGTCAGCTGCTTGCCCGATGCCGGCGTGTCGGTGGAGGAGTGCCTGCTGGCAGTGGGAGAGGTGGTCGGGTGTGACAATATAATATCGGCATCCCGGATGAATAAAAGGTTTGTCGTGTTTTTAAAAGAGGTATCGCTGGTCAATCAGCTAGTGGAGGAAGGTTTTTCAGTGAAAGGAGATTTTATTCAAGTATCCCCCTTAGTAACCCCTGTTACCAAGGTAATCATGTCTAATGTGCCGCCGTTTTTAAAAAACGAGACCTTGGCAAATGAACTTGCCCGATATGGCAAACTGGTGTCCCCAATTAAAAATATACCATTAGGGTGCAGAAATACAAGTGTTAAGCACGTCCTGTCTTTTCGGAGACAGGCGTTTTTGCTGCTGAATAACCCGGGGGATGTGATTGATGTTGCTTGGAGCTTCAGTGTGGAAGGGACGGGCTGCGTAGTGTTTGTCAGCTCGGATACAATGCGGTGTTTTAACTGTGGGGAACAGGGACACCAGAGGAGAGCCTGCCCGAGAAAAAACAAAAATGAGGAAAGGCAGGAGCAGGGTACTGATGGCAGGGAGGAGGCTGGGGATGTTGGGGGTGAGCGGGAGGATGAGGCTGCTCCCCCATCGCAGCGCCAGCCGGAGTCTGCAGAGACCAGAGAGCCGCCGATCGGGATGAAGCCGCCCACACCACAGCCGAGGCTGAAGAGACTCAGCCACGGTCCGGCACAAAATAAAACTACCGAAAATGATGAGGGTTTTGTGATGGTAGCTAAAAAAAGACTTAAAAAACAAAAAAACAAAGAAGTTGCAGATCTGCCTAACAGCGAGCGGGGGACGGAGCAGTGCCCCGAGCCTGTGCTGGAGGGGAGCCTGCAGTCTCAGGCAGGGGGGTCTGTCCCTCCTGATATGGAGGGAGAGGGGAGCGGCACGGCGACGGGCTTACAACCCGGCGCGGTGCAGCGCTCTTCTCTCTCTGAACCCCAGCAAGCGGAGGCAGAGGCAGCGGTGACGGCTGTGGCTGTGCTGGGAGGAGGAGAGGAGAGCGGCGCGGGGGAGCTGGCAGCCGTGGACGGCGGAGCAGACAGCGAGGACGGAGCAGAGGAAATGGAGGGCGAGCTCTCTGACTCCTCGCTTATCTCTGACATCCCCGATAGCCAACCCGTTAACAGGGGGAAAAAAATCTATACCCTAGATGAATTTAAACAGTTTATGGAGAGTACAAAAGGGAAAAGGGGGGTTGAAATTGAAAACTTCTTCCCAGATCTGCGATTATTCCTCCACTCAGCACACATCGTCACACGAAAGGCAACATTAGAGGAGTTCGACCAGCAAAAAAGGTACCGTCTTAAAAAATATGTTCAAATAATTAAGAAAAAGATCGCTAATGTTGCCAAACAATAATTTTAAAAATGGATACTTCTTTTAAGAATTTTTTTATTGTTGCTTGTTTTACTCTGTCAGTTTTATTTTTTTTAGCCGCTATGGAAAAGTGCGTTTTTATTTCTTTTAACGTGAATGGCTGCAGACAGTCTTTTAAAAGAGCGCAGCTGTGTGAGTTTTTAGAGCAGAAGCGGGCGGGGGTCGCTCTGCTGCAGGAGACGCACTCAGACAGGGAGAATGAGGCGGCGTGGCTGGCAGAGTGGAGGGGGCCGTGTGTGCTGAGCCACGGCTCAAGCACCAGTGCAGGAGTGGCAATTTTATTTAAGCCCAGCCTAGGAGCAACAATTTTAGATATTGAAGAAATTGAAAAGGGGAGGTTATTAAAAGTGAGAGCAAGGTTGGGTGGTACTGTATTTGTTTTTATTAATATTTATGCACCAAATAAAGGAAGGGAACGCATTTTAATTTTTAATAAATTAAAGCAAGCTCTTTTAAATATTGATAATGATGATGTGGTGGTGGTGGGAGGAGATTTTAACTGCACTATTGATTTTACAATGGATAGAAATAATGAGGAACCCAATCCCCAATCCTCAAGTGAATTAGCTGCAGTTTTTCATTTCAGTGGCCTGGTTGATGTCTGGAGGTGTCTGCACCCCAATGCAAGACAGTACACCTGGTCTCATTGTCGCGCACAACAAATATATAGAGCCAGGTTAGACCGCTTCTACACAACACACACTCATTTGAATAAATTCATTAAAGCCAATATCATCCCCAGTAGCCTCTCTGACCACCACTGCCTGTTAGTTACAGTAATACTCACCACTGACTCTCACAGCACCTCCTACTGGCATTTTAATTTAAAGCTATTACAGGACACACTTTTTGTAAAACAATTTAATGACTTTTGGAACATTTGGAAAAAAGAAAAAACAAATTATAAAAATATTAGGCAGTGGTGGGACATTGGCAAAACGCAGATTAAAATCTTTTGCCAGCAGTACACACTCAATTCAACCGGGTCACTGAACGCAGCAGTGAGAGAGCTGGAGTTGAAAATTCTCCAGTTAGAGAGCAGCCTGGACACAGATCACCAGGAGCAGACCCTGCAAACGCTGAGGGAGCAGAAACACATGCTGGGCAGCCTGCTGAAGGAAAGAGTGAAGGGGGCGCTGGTGCGCTCTCGCTTCATGGGGCTTAAAGACATGGACACCCCCTCCAGTTTCTTTTTTGGCTTGGAGAGGAGGAGAGCAGACAGCCGGAAGATGCACTGCGTCCGGACGCCTTGCGGCAGGGAGCTGTACAGCCGGGAGGAGATCAGCAGGGAGGCAGTAAAATTCTATTCTGAACTATACAGCAAAGAGCCTTGTGAGCAGAAGGATACAGACCTGCTGCTCCAGGATTTGCCCACCCTGAGCGAGGAAGAACAGAACCAATTAGACAAGCCACTAACATACCAGGAGCTGACCACTGCTGTTACACAGCTTTCAAATGGAAAAGCTCCTGGCATTGATGGACTGCCCACTGAATTTTTTAAAAGTTTCTGGACTGTGATTGGTGAGGACTTTTTGCAGGTGCTGGGAGAGAGCCTCCGAGATAAAGAACTGCCCCTCAGCTGCAGGCGGGCAGTAATCACACTACTGCCCAAGAAAGGAGACCTGTGTTTACTCAAAAACTGGAGACCTGTTTCGCTTTTATGTTCTGATTTTAAAATTTTTTCAAAATGTCTGGCCAATAGACTAAAAATGTGTATAGGAGCTGTAATACACACGGACCAAACTTACTGCATACCGGGACGTTCCATTTTTGATAATTTGTTTTTAATTCGAGACTTTTTATCAATGGCTAAGACATGTGATTTGAATGTTGGGCTGGTTTCTTTAGATCAGGAGAAAGCGTTTGACAGGGTCGACCACACATACCTTTTTAAAACCCTGGAAGCCTTCGGGTTTGGCCCTGTTTTTATTTCTTATATCCAGCTTTTATATTGGAATGTTTTTAGCATTTTAAAGATTAACAATGGGCTGAGTCAGCCCTTCCCAGTGTGCAGGGGTATTAGGCAGGGCTGCTCCCTGTCTGGAATGCTTTATTCACTGGCCATAGAGCCCCTGCTGCACCTGCTGAGGGGCCGGCTGGTTGGCTGGGCAGTGCCCTCCTCACCCTCCTCTGTCGCAGTGAAGGTGTCCGCTTATGCAGACGATGTGAACGTGTTTGTGTGCAGTGACGGAGACATCAAGGCACTACAGCAGAGCCTGCACACATTCCAAGGAGCCTCTACAGCAAGAGTTAACTGGGCAAAGTGTGACACCTTCCTGTCAGGCAGTTGGCATGATTGCACCCCCCCCCTGTCCTGCCTGAGGCGCTGAGATGGGACAGGACAGGTATAAAAGTGCTGGGGGTGTTTTTTGGAGTGGAGATATACATGCAGAAAAATTGGGAGGGCCTAGTGGACAGGGTGAGGGGGCGGCTGCAGAGATGGAGGGGACTGCTGGCCCAGCTGTCCTTTAGGGGAAGGGTCCTAGTGATTAATAATCTGGTGGCCTCCATGCTGTGGCACAGGCTGGTGTGTCTGAACCCTCCCCGGGGCATGGTGCAGGAGATCCAAAGAATACTGCTGGAGTTTTTCTGGAGCGGGAGACATTGGCTGAGGCCAGCGGTCCTGTATCTCCCCACTGATGAAGGGGGGCAGGGGTTGGTCTGCATTGCCAGCAGGGTGGCAGCCTTCAGACTGCAGGCGGTTCAGAGGCTCCTGTACGCTGGGGAGGAGGCTCATTGGAAGAGGCTAGCTTGTTTTTTCCTCAGCAGAGTAGGGGGGCTGGGGATAGACAAACACCTGTTTTTAATTGAGAGTGCCAGACTAGCTAAAGTAGGTCTCTCTTCTTTTTACTTGAGTGTTTTAGATGCCTGGAGGGCAGAGGGTGGCGAGAGTTGAGGGGTCCCTGACAGGCAGGGTCCTGTTGGAGGAGCCCCTATTTTTCAATCCGCTCTTCCCTGTACGGTTCTTTCAGTCAATGACGCTCTGTGCCAGCTTTGTGAGGGCAGGAGTGACCAGGCTGAGACATCTTATCAACTTTGAGCTCTCCTGCTGGCTGACTGCTACACAGCTGGCTGGGCGGCTGGGCTGGCACTCTGAGAGACTGGCAGAGAAAATGGTCAGTGAACTGAGAAGTTGTCTTTCCCCCGAGCTCAGGGAGGCTGTGAGAGAGGAGATGTCCAGCGGCACAGGGCAGAGACAAGACTTCATCTTTCCAGGACTGCTAGTGTGTCCAGCAGTAGGTGAAGGAGAGGAGGGTGTAGGAAACAAGGGAATGTTATTAAACCTAGACACAGTTAAAGATCTAACTCTTCATACAGCAGAGAGTAAGAAGATCTACCAAATTTGTGTGAAGGCATCACATTCCCACCAGTTGAGGGGGTTGGTGGATTCAAGATGGAGGGCATGTTAGGAGGTAAAGGAGGGGTGCAGGCCAGTATGGAGGGTGCTGTATAAACTGCCCCTCACCAAGAGAGCGGGGGACCTGCAGTGGAGGATCCTGCACTGTATTGTGTCCACCGGCAGGTTTCTCCACAGAGTTGATGCTAGCATTAGCTCAGAGTGCTGTTTCTGCTCTGCAGAGGAAACAGTGTTTCACATGTATAGTGAGTGTGTCAGGCTAGGACCACTCTTCCATCTTCTACAGGAGCTCCTGCAGGGCCTAGGCGAGGAGTTCACAAAAGAGCTTTTTATCTTTGGGGTTCCCTACAGTTTTAAAAAGAGAAACAGGTGTGTTTTAATTAATTTTATAATGGGTCAGGCAAAATTGGCCATTTTAAAATCCAGAAAGAACAGTATCTCTGGCGCCGGGCTGACTGATGTTGTGTTGCAGTTCAGGGTTTTGGTGGTCAGCCGGATAAGAGTGGATTTTGAATTTTTTAAACTAAATAATAACCCGGAGGACTTCCAGGAGAGGTGGTGTGTGGGAGACGCCTTGTGTGCTGTGAGTGAGGAGGGGGAGCTCCAGTTTTTGTTCTAGTTTTAATTTTATTTTTTATTGTTTTACAGTGTTTTTATTAATTTTGGCTTTAATCTGTTTTTAACAGAAAGAAAACACTGTGTTTTTTTAATTGATTTTTTATGATCCTTTTATTTTGGTAAAATCTATTTTTAAGGAGAACATGATGTATTTTAGGATTTTTTAATATTGCTAAATCTTAATTTTGTTATGTTTTACCTTTATTGAGTTTTAATGGATTTTATTTGGAATGTTAAATAAAGGATCTTAAAAGTCAAAGTCTCTCTCTCTCTCTCTCTCTCTCACACACACACACACACACACACACACACACACACACACACACACACACACACACACATAATGATTTAGCTGTGAAACAAGCTAGCTAGCCACCAAGGACGTTGGGTTAGCAGCTAGCAATGGGTCGCTAACGTAATAGGTAGGTAGGTAGGTAGCTTTATTCTTTCAAACTATGTTGCTGACGAGCTGACAATACCTTCAGCCGCGGCACCTGGCTTTCATTCAGTCAGTGGCTCACACTCATATCAGCCTGACCGGCAAGCGGCAACTTCAGATGAGCGTCTTTCCAGAGTCCAGCCTAAACCAGCGGTTCTCAACCTTTTTTTACTCACGCCGCACTGACATTTATTTGTATATCTGTCGTCCCCCCCCCCCCCATTAATTTGACTTTTTATATATTTTTTATTACTGCCTATATAATATAGTGCATTTATTTAGCCGCCTGGATAGTCACACTGTCCATTCAATCAAATACATATGTTCGTGTTCGCTTTTTACACACACGATACAAAAATATCAAGCAAGGAGTAAGTTAGTTACAAATGGAGGAAGGAGGATTGAAATAATATGACAACGCATTAACCAACAAACACAAACATCGAATTAAACTGATTATATTTATTCTTATTTTTTAAAATAAATGTGAAAATTGTGGCACAATGTACACCGTTTAAGAATGACTAGAATTTTTTTTTTTATTATTTTAAACCCGGAGATTTACCTTTCACTCCCGAGTCCTTGTGCACTTTCGCACTTCAATGAAAACAACACACTCTGCTAGTCCCTGACGTCAGCCACGCACTGAGTCCGTGTTACAGTGATGCAGTATGGAAGGGCCAAAGTCAATCAAATTAGCGTTTTTTTTTTGTTTTGTTTTTTTTGGAGGAGGGAGGACTAACGAGCGGGAGGGGCGGGGGGCTTGAGAGAGTTAACCCTTTGTGGAGCAGATAAAATGACTTGACAAAAGACGTTTAAGATTTATCAAAATTATTGGTAGGGACAATTCAACGGTCCCTTGACATTGGTAGGGACATGTCCCTACCATCCCTAGCTAAATCTACGCCGGTGCCGGAGGTCCATTATTATTATTATTATTTATTTCTTAGCAGACGCCCTTGTCCAGGGCGACTTACAATCGTAAGCAAAAACATTTCAAGCGTTACAATACAAGTAATACAATAAGAGCAAGCAATACAATAACTTTTGTTCAAGTAAAGTACAAGTTTGACAAACCACAATTCAATAATACAGCAGGTAATAGTGATAGTTACATCAGGATGTGAGTAAATACAAAGTACTACAGGTTAAAAACTTGGCAGATTACAGTATTCTGAAGTACAGGATTAAATGCAGTAAAATAGGGGCTGTTAAGAGCAAAATAAAGCACATTTACATGAAGGGTGATAGTGTCCCAGGATACAAACAGAGGAGTTCTACAGGTGCTCTTTGAAGAGGTGAGTCTTAAGGAGGCGCCGGAATGTGGTCAGGGACTGGGCAGTCCTGACATCTGTAGGAAGGTCATTCCAACACTGCGGAGCAAGGGTGGAGAAGGAGCGGGCTTTGGAGGCAGGGGAGCGTAGCGGTGGTAGAGCTAGTCTTCTAGTGCAGGCGGAGCGGAGAGGTCGAGTGGGGGTGTAGAGAGAGATGAGGGTCTGGAGGTAGCTGGGTGCAGACTGGTCAAGGCATCTGTCCATGCAATTTATATATAGGACAGTCTTAGGTCGCCTGCGGATACATTAGTCCAATCAATGCGTCTGAACCTGGTGTGTAATCCCAAGGTAACTGCTCACAGTTAACACGTTTTAATAGACAGATTTATATATATATGTATTTGCATGCCCCGGTAGCTAAATGCTTAGTTACGGCGCTGGGCAAAACCAAAGCCCATGGCCAGTATACAATATTTTTCTGTATGCATTATTTTCTGTTGAGCACTACTGACACCGTTGAAACGGTCAGTCTTAGGTCGCCTGCAGATACATTAGTCCAATCAATGCGTCTGAACCTGGTGTGTAATCCCAAAGTAACTGCTCACAGTTAACACGTTTTAATACGTTAATTCACGTTTTAAGTAATACAGTGTCCCCTTCAGACATGTTAAAGGAGAAATTCGGAAATAACATACAAAACTATGCGCGAGTAAATACCATCCTAACTCCTAACATCCAAAAAAAAAAAAAAGAAAAAAAAAAAGAACAATTATATATATAGCTACCTAGATTGTATTGAATTAACAAAACAAATAATAATAATTAACTGAGAGGTATTGGAAGAAAAAATACACCTATTTTGTTTATAACTTTTAGAATGTTTGTATGCTGTAGCTGCAATATTGAGTCTTTCCATCCACCTCCGGTTGCTTCATTCCGGAGATCCATGCAATTTATATATATATATATATATATATATATATATATATATATATATATATATATATATTTGCATGCCCCGGTAGCTAAATGCTTAGTAGTTACGGCGCTGGGCAAAACCAAAGCCCATGGCCAGTATTCAATATTTTTCTGTATGCATTATTTTCTGTTGAGCACTACTGACACCGTTGAAACGGTCAGTCTTAGGTCGCCTGCGGATACATTAGTCCAATCAATGCGTCTGAACCTGGTGTGTAATCCCAAGGTAACTGCTCACAGTTAACACGTTTTAATACGTTAATTCACGTTTTATGTAATACAGTGTCCCCTTCAGACATGTTAAAGGAGAAATTCGGAAATAACATACAAAACTATGCGCGAGTAAATACCATCCTAACTCGTAACATCCAAAAAAAAAAAGAAAAAAAAAATAACAATTATATATATATATATATATATATATATATATATATATATATATATATAATATATATATATATATATATATATATATATATATATAATTGCATGCCCGGTATCTACGGTATGGAGTCTTGCATGCCCCTGTAGCTGCAATATTGAGTCTTTCCATCCACCTCCGGTTGCTTCATTCCGGAGATCCATGCAATTTATATATATATATATATATATATATATATATATATATATATATATATATATATATATATATATATATATATATATATATATTTGCATACCCCGGTAGCTAAAAGCTTAGTTACGGCTCTGGGCAAAACCAACGCCCTTGGCCAGTATACAATATTTTTCTCTATGCATTCTTTTCTGTTGAGCACTCCTGACACCGTTGAAACGGTGAGTCTCAGGTCGCCTGCGGATACATAAGTCCAATCATTGCGTCTGAACCTGGTGTGCAATCCCAAGGTAACTGCTCACTTTTAACACGATTTAAGACGTTAATTCACGTTTTAAGTAATACAGTGTCCCCTTCAGACATGTTAAAGGAGAGATTCGGAAATAACATTCAAACCTATGCTCGAGTAAATACCATCCTAACTCCTAACATCCAAAAAAAAAGAAAAAAGAAAAAAAATAACAATAATTAGTTACGGCTCTGGGCAAAACCAACGCCCTTGGCCAGTATACTACTATGCATTCGTATCTAGGTGTATATGGTAGCTAGCGTTGTGTTGGAGCAGCAGGACAAGCTCGCCATACCGCCCGCTGCTTTCCTGCTCACCAAAACACAACGCACCCAGGGGAGAGATACCATGGTAAATAGGTAACCTATTTACCATGGTAGTAGGTAACCTATTTACCATGGTATCCCTCCCCTGCGGCGGCTGCTCTTGATCTCGGCTGCTCTTGATCTCCGTGAACGCACCCGCTGTCACATTGAAGCCCTTGAAAACACAGCACAACATTCCCTAATAACACTTGCAATGCATTATGACTTAAAAGGTATGACTTTAAGTCTATGACATTATTATTTATTGATTTTATTTTGTTTTATTTCTTTGATCACCAACTGCCACGACAACATACTCGTTTTTTTTTTTATGCAGTACTCCTGACGAACTTCACCCATTGACCGCATCGTACCGGCTCTTAAGGTAGCTTGTGTTGGAGCAGCAGGACAAGCTCGCCATCCCGCCCGCTGCTTTCCTGCTCACCAAAACACAACGCACCCAACGCAACCTATTTACCATGGTATCCCTCCCCTGCGGCGGCTGCTCTTGATCTCCGGCTGCTCTTGATCTACGTGAACGAACCCGCTGTCACATTGAAGCGCTTGAAAACACAGCACAACATTCCCTAATAACACTTGCAATGCATTATGACTTCAAAGGTATGACTTTAAGTCTATGACATTATTATTTATTGATTTTATTTTGTTTTATTTCTTTGCTCACAAACTGCCACGACAACACACTCGTTATTTTTTTATGCAGTACTCCTGACGAACTTCACCCATTGACCGCATCGTACCGGCTCTTAAGGTAGCTTGTGTTGGAGCAGCAGGACAAGCTCGCCATCCCGCCCGCTGCTTTCCTGCTCACCAAAACACAACGCACCCAGGGGAGAGATACCATGGTAAATAGGTAACCTATTTACCATGGTATCCCTCCCCTGCGGCGGCTGCTCTTGATCTCCGGCTGCTCTTGATCTCCGTGAACGCACCCGCTGTCACATTGAAGCGCTTGAAAACACAGCACAACATTCCCTAATAACACTTGCAATGCATTATGACTTCAAAGGTATGACTTTAAGTCTATGACATTATTATTTATTGATTTTATTTTGTTTTATTTCTTTGCTCACCAACTGCCACGACAACACACTCGTTTTTTTTTTTTTATGCAGTACTCCTGACGAACTTCACCCATTGACCGCATCGTACGGGCTCTTAAAGTAGCTTGTGTTGGAGCAGCAGGACAAGCTCGCCATCCCGCCCGCTGCTTTCCTGCTCACCAAAACACAACGCACCCAGGGGAGAGATACCATGGTAAATAGGTAACCTATTTATCATGGTATCCCTCCCCTGCGGCGGCTGCTCTTCATCTCCGGCTGCTCTTGATCTCCGTGAACGCACCCGCTGTCACATTGAAGCGCTTGAAAACACAGCACAACATTCCCTAATAACACTTGCAATGCATTATGACTTCAAAGGTATGACTTTAAGTCTATGACATTATTATTTATTGATTTTATTTTGTTTTATTTCTTTGCTCACAAACTGCCACGACAACACACTCGTTATTTTTTTATGCAGTACTCCTGACGAACTTCACCCATTGACCGCATCGTACCGGCTCTTAAGGTAGCTTGTGTTGGAGCAGCAGGACAAGCTCGCCATCCCGCCCGCTGCTTTCCTGCTCACCAAAACACAACGCACCCAACCCAGGGGAGAGATACCATGGTAAATAGGTAACCTATTTACCATGGTATCCCTCCCCTGCGGCGGCTGCTCTTGATCTCCGGCTGCTCTTGATCTCCGTGAACGCACCCGCTGTCACATTGAAGCGCTTGAAAACACAGCACAACATTCCCTAATAACACTTGCAATGCATTATGACTTCAAAGGTATGACTTTAAGTCTATGACATTATTATTTATTGATTTTATTTTGTTTTATTTCTTTGCTCACCAACTGCCACGACAACACACTCGTTTTTTTTTTATGCAGTACTCCTGACGAACTTCACCCATTGACCGCATCGTACGGGCTCTTAAAGTAGCTTGTGTTGGAGCAGCAGGACAAGCTCGCCATCCCGCCCGCTGCTTTCCTGCTCACCAAAACACAACGCACCCAGGGGAGAGATACCATGGTAAATAGGTAACCTATTTACCATGGTATCCCTCCCCTGCGGCGGCTGCTCTTCATCTCCGGCTGCTCTTGATCTCCGTGAACGCACCCGCTGTCACATTGAAGCGCTTGAAAACACAGCACAACATTCCCTAATAACACTTGCAATGCATTATGACTTCAAAGGTATGACTTTAAGTCTATGACATTATTATTTATTGATTTTATTTTGTTTTATTTCTTTGCTCACAAACTGCCACGACAACACACTCGTTATTTTTTTATGCAGTACTCCTGACGAACTTCACCCATTGACCGCATCGTACCGGCTCTTAAGGTAGCTTGTGTTGGAGCAGCAGGACAAGCTCGCCATCCCGCCCGCTGCTTTCCTGCTCACCAAAACACAACGCACCCAGGGGAGAGATACCATGGTAAATAGGTAACCTATTTACCATGGTATCCCTCCCCTGCGGCGGCTGCTCTTCATCTCCGGCTGCTCTTGATCTCCGTGAACGCACCCGCTGTCACATTGAAGCGCTTGAAAACACAGCACAACATTCCCTAATAACACTTGCAATGCATTATGACTTCAAAGGTATGACTTTAAGTCTATGACATTATTATTTATTGATTTTATTTTGTTTTATTTCTTTGCTCACCAACTGCCACCACAACACACTCGTTTTTTTTTTTATGCAGTACTCCTGACGAACTTCACCCATTGACCGCATCGTACCGGCTCTTAAGGTAGCTTGTGTTGGAGCAGCAGGACAAGCTCGCCATCCCGCCCGCTGCTTTCCTGCTCACCAAAACACAACGCACCCAGGGGAGAGATACCATGGTAAATAGGTAACCTATTTACCATGGTATCCCTCCCCTGCGGCGGCTGCTCTTCATCTCCGGCTGCTCTTGATCTCCGTGAACGCACCCGCTGTCACATTGAAGCGCTTGAAAACACAGCACAACATTCCCTAATAACACTTGCAATGCATTATGACTTCAAAGGTATGACTTTAAGTCTATGACATTATTATTTATTGATTTTATTTTGTTTTATTTCTTTGCTCACAAACTGCCACGACAACACACTCGTTATTTTTTTATGCAGTACTCCTGACGAACTTCACCCATTGACCGCATCGTACCGGCTCTTAAGGTAGCTTGTGTTGGAGCAGCAGGACAAGCTCGCCATCCCGCCCGCTGCTTTCCTGCTCACCAAAACACAACGCACCCAGGGGAGAGATACCATGGTAAATAGGTAACCTATTTACCATGGTATCCCTCCCCTGCGGCGGCTGCTCTTCATCTCCGGCTGCTCTTGATCTCCGTGAACGCACCCGCTGTCACATTGAAGCGCTTGAAAACACAGCACAACATTCCCTAATAACACTTGCAATGCATTATGACTTCAAAGGTATGACTTTAAGTCTATGACATTATTATTTATTGATTTTATTTTGTTTTATTTCTTTGCTCACAAACTGCCACGACAACACACTCGTTTTTTTTTTATGCAGTACTCCTGACGAACTTCACCCATTGACCGCATCGTACCGGCTCTTAAGGTAGCTTGTGTTGGAGCAGCAGGACAAGCTCGCCATCCCGCCCGCTGCTTTCCTGCTCACCAAAACACAACGCACCCAGGGGAGAGATACCATGGTAAATAGGTAACCTATTTACCATGGTATCCCTCCCCTGCGGCGGCTGCTCTTCATCTCCGGCTGCTCTTGATCTCCGTGAACGCACCCGCTGTCACATTGAAGCGCTTGAAAACACAGCACAACATTCCCTAATAACACTTGCAATGCATTATGACTTCAAAGGTATGACTTTAAGTCTATGACATTATTATTTATTTATTTTATTTTGTTTTATTTCTTTGATCACCAACTGCCACGACAACACACTCGTTTTTTTTTTATGCAGTACTCCTGACGAACTTCACCCATTGACCGCATCCTACCGGCTCTTAAGGTAGCTTGTGTTGGAGCAGCAGGACAAGCTCGCCATCCCGCCCGCTGCTTTCCTGCTCACCAAAACACAACGCACCCAGGGGAGAGATACCATGGTAAATAGGTAACCTATTTACCATGGTATCCCTCCCCTGCGGCGGCTGCTCTTGATCTCCGGCTGCTCTTGATCTCCGTGAACGCACCCGCTGTCACATTGAAGCGCTTGAAAACACAGCACAACATTCCCTAATAACACTTGCAATGCATTATGACTTCAAAGGTATGACTTTAAGTCTATGACATTATTATTTATTGATTTTATTTTGTTTTATTTCTTTGATCACCAACTGCCACCACAACACACTCGTTTTTTTTTTTATGCAGTACTCCTGACGAACTTCACCCATTGCCCGCATCGTACCGGCTCTTAAGGTAGCTTGTGTTGGAGCAGCAGGACAAGCTCGCCATCCCGCCCGCTGCTTTCCTGCTCACCAAAACACAACGCACCCAGGGGAGAGATACCATGGTAAATAGGTAACCTATTTACCATGGTATCCCTCCCCTGCGGCGGTTGCTCTTGATCTCCGTGAACGCACCCGCTGTCACATTGAAGCGCTTGAAAACACAGCACAACATTCCCTAATAACACTTGCAATGCATTATGACTTAAAAGGTATGACTTTAAGTCTATGACATTATTATTTATTGATTTTATTTTGTTTTATTTCTTTGATCACCAACTGCCACGACAACACACTCGTTTTTTTTATGCAGTACACTCTTAGAAAAAAGGGTACAATATAGAACCCTAAAAGGTTCTATCTGCTGGTATAGATTTAGAACCATTTTTAAGTGCTATATGGAACCTTTTAAAATGGTTCTTTGGAAGAACCCTGCATTAGAGGTTTAATAAAGAACCACCACGGTTCTTATATTAATGGTATAATACAGAACCATATTGGTTCCTCTGAAGAACCTTCTTTTGAGGTTTAATATAGAACCATAAGAGTTACACTATTGAACCTTACAATTAACATTCTATGGAGGGTTGTTTGGTTCATCTGAGAAAAAACAAATGTATACCGTTAAGAGCTCTTCACATCCTTTAGAATCCACCAACCTCAGAAGTGTAAGTGCTTTGATAAATCACTCAATTCAGGATGCCAACAATTTATTTATTAAACATTTATATAACAATTTATTGTTTTTACAGGTTAAACCATTAGAGTAGTTTCAGGTTTAGTTATATACAGTTTTACACCGTTTTATTCAACCTGTGTGTTTTTAATAATTAAACCATATTATTTACACAGTGAAAAAAAGGGTCTCGCAGCAAACTGGAAAATAAATCTATGCATCCCACAGATTTTCCTGAAACTTACACAAAATACATTTTCAAGAACATGTAATAGACCTTGAAAAAGCTGAGATAAAATGTATATTGAAACTGATGAACGTGGGTTTCTTTTTTCTTATTCATTTTTTGGTGGCACAAATTAGAAGAGCTACAGTACAGTATTTAGATCAGAGCTTATTATGAGTTTATGATATCTATAAATTAAGACTGAATGTTTATTCGTTTTTTGAGATCAAAACTTCTATTAAAAACAATTTACATTTGTTATAAACAATTAATTTTCTAATCAGCCATTTACATTTAAAATAAATACTTTTTTTATATGTACAATTACATTTTTATATCAAATATTCTGTTTTTGTAATCAAATTAAATAGTTGACACAATAAATTCATTTAATTTCAGATTAAATGTTAAAATGGCATTCCATCAGATCAATATAATTATTCCCCAAGTAAAAGTGCAGTTATTTGACTGTACATCTTTAACACTGGCAAAGGTACTTTGTCAGAGATACTCAGCTTCATGAAGTACCTTTCCATGAAAGTCAGACCATTTTTTAGAGCTTTAGGATACTCAATGCCCAAGGAAAAATAAAGAGAAAAAATACATTCAACAGCAAGGGTGATATCCATTCCTGGATAATCACTGAGTATCTCAATTCCATCAACACAAACAGAGATGTCATCTGCTGCCAATGGGCTTGTTGTTCCCTTGAAAACGATAGTTGGCGTAGGTGATGGTGGTACCTGTATAGATTTTAAAATAATAATTAATAACTTTATTCAACAATAAATTATGTGAAATTGTACTTCAGCAGCATCTCACCATACCTACAAGCAGTGGCGGCTCGTGTGGTGGGGCTGCGGCTACTTTAAAGGGATTTCGTAATATTCCTCCCTTTAAAAACATTTTAACTGTCGGATCTCACTTAAAACAGCGAGGAACGTCTTAAACTCCTGTTAATTGCCTACAAGTCTCCCTCATAATTCATTAAGTACACATTTATGGCAAGCCAAATTAAGAGATACCTTTAAATATTTAACAGATATCTTTAAATATTTCAAAATATCCTTAAATCAGTTGAATATATCTTAAAATATTTTGAAATAATTAGAGATATCTTAACATATTTTAAGATATCTCAAAATGGTTTACAGATATCAGGAATTAATTTGGAGATATCTCAAACTCATTTTGAGATATCTCTAAATGATAATTTGACTTTGTATTTAACATTGAAAACATCAATTCAGTTAAGCTACATTTAAAAAGTAGAGCTCAATTAACTTACTTGGTCAACAACAAACAGATTTTCCCTCTCTCGAAACAAAGCTGGCAACAGCAACAATGCAGCATTCATTCTCAGTCCTACAAATAGGGTATCAGATCATATACAAAGTACAAAGCAAACGGAAGAATGTTGAGCAACCCTGGTCTGAGAGGTACAGGATCTTTGGCTTTGCATTCCACCAGTGCTCTCAGTTACATTCATGAATTCATTATTTGCTAAACTGCACAGATAAAGAATAGTTTAAATGATTTAAAGGTACCTAAAAAAAAACACACACACGACTGTAGCTCTCCAGGACCAGGACTGACCACCACTGATACAAACGTTATTGTGGATTGGAGCAAAAAAATGTTAAGAACAGTATCAACAAAGTTTCTAAAAATCTGTTCATGCAGGTTTTTCGCATTGGTTTTTATGCCCCTGTGAGAGTTAAATACCAGCTATCTTCCCCATGAAATATTATGCTCCAAGTGTATGAAATGAAGTTGCATCATTTTCTGTTTAATAGTTATTTATAGATCCTATTCTGAGATAGGTCAAAACAATTTGATGTACAATAAATATTTCTTATACATTACCATTTCCCTGTGTCTTATCTGAAGCATCTTCAATGTAGGACATCACAGTAGTTAGAAGATGCCCACTAGAAAGTCTGAAAATAGCATCTACCATTCTGGATAGGCCACTCATTAGGTTCCGTTCCAAGTTTACTCCAAAACGTAGTTCTACTTCGTGCAACAGCTAAAATACAGATGCTAAAGTTATTATTATATTTATTTATTTATCATATGCCTTTATCCAAGGCGATATACACAGCTGTAAAAAAGAGTTGAATACTTACAAATAATGTAGTAGTTAAAAAAATCAATAAATAAAACAAAATCAAACTAAACTGAATGCGAGCAGAAAGAAGTTGCATGGGAAAAACCAGGAGCAGTGGAGTTTTGTAAAAGCTGGAGCAGGTGGATTGCTGATGCAGAAAGGTCACCTAGGAGGACTAATTAAAGTGATTATACATGCTTATAACTAAAAATATTAATTTCTCATCAATCACCATAGTAGAATAAAAACTAGTACCTACCAGTTTAGGATGCTTTAGGAATGGAAACAGACCAAGGACTTCTTCAGTGGACTTCTTCTCCATCATTCTTTCCCGAGTGTGTACAGTTCTATTCATGCTGTCACATATGGCTTCAATGTTCGGCCTCAATTTCGTTATTTCTTTTCTTATGGAGTCCAAGTGTTTGGCAATACTATGCTCGTCTTCTCCTGGGAACTCCTCACTTTGCATCTGCAATATGTATCATAACGTTAAGTAATTCAATACTTATGATCAGGCATTTACTGCATGTATTCTCTGTGCTTTTCTTTACTCTGGAAAAATGCTAAAGATCAAGTACTCTCCATGAAAGCCAATTAGCTAATAAACTACACAATCGCATGTATGTACATATATAAAGTATGTAATTCTATTTCAATCTATTTCTGTCAATGCAGATCCAAGAGTTAGGCTTACAGATTCTCTTCTCTTTTTCATGAGCGGTTGCTGTTGCTCTGGTGCACGCTTCCTTCCTCGACCCACAGCACCAAACTTTTTTTTCATGTCTTCTACAGTCTCCACTGAAATAAGTGTCTTTCTCTCTTTTTTGAATTTATTTCTCAGTATTTCAAGTAGAGTAGCCTGAAACAATGATAGAAAGTTAAACCTATGTCCATTATCTGGCTATAAAAAATACATATCAACTAGTAAAAATATATTTAACGCTGCATAATTTTGACAAATTAATGTTTATTCGACTATTTCTTTTATGAATATAACTACCAAATGTATACTCACATATCCAGTTTGGCTGTCATCCCTTAGAAATCTGTACTTACAGCACAAAGTACTTAGCACAGTACTGTACATTATGTGGTCTGGATACCTAAATATACAGATTAGAAAATAATATAGGCATATGAATTGTAAGTGAATTGTAAGAAAAATATATATTTGAGAAATAATGTCATTTAATTTACAAAAAAAACATGCTGAAAAGCATTATCAAAACAATATTTGAGAAATAATGTCATTTAATTTACAAAAAAAACATGCTGAAAAGCATTATCAAAATGAATTTAATAAAACTTTTTCTCTTGAATAAAATATTGCTGTTATGATAGATTTAAAAAAAAAATAGTAATCATTTTAAAAATGAATATGCTATTTTATGTTATGTAATTATTCTAAAATTGGTTGCCTATGTATCTAAAACAAACACCGAAATCTCAGTTCTTACAGCGTATATTTGCTGAGGTCATCAAACAGAGTCTGTATTAGAGCTGCACGAAGGGCAGATTTGTCTTTTGATTTGAAACCAATGTCCTTTCTATCAAGGGCCATCTGTACAACTGGAGGAAATATAGGCAATGTATAACATGCGGTCCAAACATGAACACTTGTTGAGGTTTGTGGCACTTCTCTGCATTCTACTGGTAGCACCTTCTCTGAAACAATATGCTCATTTGCTTTTGTTCTATGAAAATACAAAAAACAACAAAAAAAACAATATTTCATAATTTTAATCACCTGAAAATATCTAAAGACTTGATATTTAAACAGAGCCTTATAATATAACAGCCATATTAATTTTCTACACAGAAGTTTAAAACCATACATTCCCAGTCCTCATTTTCAGGAATTAAACTAGTGAAAATACCTCTCTCTCTCTCTCTCTCTCTCTCTCTCTCTCTCTCTCTCTCTCTCTCTCTCTCTCTCTCTCTCTCTCTCTCTCTCTCTCTCTCTCTCTCTCTCTCTCTCTCTCTCTCTCTCTCTCTCTCTCTCTCTCTCTCTCTCTGTGTGTTTCCATAAAGAAATGTACTCCCATAATATACATCTTTCTTACAATACAACATTACAATACAAAAAGCGTACTGGTAGTAGTAATTTATACTTTTCAAAGTGATTCCTGTATAGTATGTGGTATTTAAATGTAAATACTAAAACACAACAATAGACTAACATAATGTATAATATATTTGTCATTACATACCTTTTAAGGTTCTCGAGAGCCTTTAAAAATTTGACTTGGTCCTTCATAGTTCGGAAGATCTTTCCAATCATATGTTCTGTCAGACCTAAAAGAGTCTCACCATCTATTTCTTCACCTAATGAACAAAAAAACATAAAATTAATCAGAAAAATAAGCACCAATGTTAACCTGCCATTGTAATTAATATCACAGTTTTAAATGCAAGCAGTACCTTATACACAGTATGATGAGGTGCAATATATAAACATCCATCACTGTCTTCATAAGCATCTAGTGCATGGTAGTCAACTTCATTGCCAGGTGTTAATGTACACCACTCATGCAAAGCCTCTATTTTGAAGGCATGAAGGTGAGAATTAAATTCCAGAGCAAAATACAGTTTCCCACACAAAATCCATGTACACCTAAACTGAATGATATGCAAGATTTTGAAAAAAATGGGTAAATCCTCATGGACTACATCGACAATGAAGTAATCCTTGACTTCGTATTTCACGTGATCCACAGTTAGTTTCTTTACTTTCAGTATGGTTTCATCAGCTTCAAGTTCACTGGCTTGAATATTGCATTTTTCAAGAATAATGTCTTTCAAAGATGTAGATGATAGCTGAACAACACAAGACCCTTCTTGCTCATATGACTGATGCAAAGCATCTGCACAACAAAAATCCCAACACTGTCTTTGTTGATGTCTTTTTGCTAAAGTAAAGCAGATGTTCCGGAAGTTCCACACATTTCTTGCAAGCCGCTTAAAGTACTGGTGCTTTCCTTCAAAACGTAAGCACCAAAGTGATCAAAGTGGTCCAAATTCAGCTAGCAATCTGGGGTAGTGTACCAAGTAATGCAATTTTGGTATAAAATTACCAGGATACAGTCTATTAAATTCGCTGAGAAATTCTCCAATTAAAATCTGCAAATGTGAAAGTGACGACTTTTTCACAACAGGAGACATTACAAAGTCTACTATTTCACGCACCGGCGTAGATTTAGCTAGGGACGGTAGGGACATGTCCCTACCAATGTCAAGGGACCGTTGAATTGTCCCTACCAATAATTTTGATAAATCTTAAACGTCTTTTGTCAAGTCATTTTATCTGCTCCACAAAGGGTTAACTCTCTCAAGCCCCCCGCCCCTCCCGGGGACGGGGGACAACGACAGATATACAAATAAATTTCAGTGTGGCGTGAGTAAAAAAAAGGTTGAGAACCGCTGGTTTAGGCTGGACTCTGGAAAGACGCTCATCTGAAGTTGCCGCTTGCCGGTCAGGCTGATATGAGTGTGAGCCACTGACTGAATGAAAGCCAGGTGCCGCGGCTGAAGGTATTGTCAGCTCGTCAGCAACATAGTTTGAGAGAATAAAGCTACCTACCTACCTACCTATTACGTTAGCGACCCATTGCTAGCTGCTAACCCAACGTCCTTGGTGGCTAGCTAGCTTGTTTCACAGCTAAATCATTATGTGTGTGTGTGTGTGTGTGAGAGAGAGAGAGAGAGAGAGAGAGAGAGAGAGAGAGAGTGTGCGTGAGCATGTTTTGATATCGTCATTCAACTAACGTTAGCTAATCACTTCAATTTGGCTTTAGGTGATTAAAGCATAATAGCAACCAAAAAAATAAAGATGGACATAAGGAAGTTTTTTTTACAAAAAGTCAAAGTGTAAGTAGGAAGATGTTATTAAAGTAATAAACACAATTGATAATGATTCTCATAGCAAATGAAAAAATAATTTACTAATGAAGTTAACAGAGTCATACTTTCTCTCTAAACAGCATGCATCAATTTATCATTTTATCAGGCGAGTGAAGCAGTGCAGCCTGGTAAAAGCAGTACAGAGGCAGGTGGAGCAACAGGGTCGCAGGTGGGGTCTGTAATGGCTTAGTGATTATAACAGTGAAAGTGTTAGACTCAGTTTTGAGATATATTATTGTTTGAGGCACATTGTGATATAATAGTAGGCTAATGCTGTATAGTAATACTCAGCAAATAAAGTTAGCATAGCCATATATTTTCTCTCTATATGGCATGCATCAATTTATTATTTTATCAGGTGAATGAAGCAATGCACCCAGGTACGAGCAGCAGCACAGACACAGGAGTGGCAGGCAGAGCACGTGAGCGTGCATGTGCTCATGCTTGTAGCGCCAGGGGTATTGGTAGCTTACAGTAAGGCTGGGATAGGTTATAATTCAGGTTATTAGTAATTCTACAGCAGGGATGTCAAACCAGCTTCCAGGAGGGACACTTTATCATAGCAGAAAGAAGTTGCATGGGAAAAACCAGGAGCAGTGGAGTTTTGTAAAAGCTGGAGCAGGTGGATTGCTGATGCAGAAAGGTCACCTAGGAGGACTAATTAAAGTGATTATACATGCTTATAACTAAAAATATTAATTTCTCATCAATCACCATAGTAGAATAAAAACTAGTACCTACCAGTTTAGGATGCTTTAGGAATGGAAACAGACCAAGGACTTCTTCAGTGGACTTCTTCTCCATCATTCTTTCCCGAGTGTGTACAGTTCTATTCATGCTGTCACATATGGCTTCAATGTTCGGCCTCAATTTCGTTATTTCTTTTCTTATGGAGTCCAAGTGTTTGGCAATACTATGCTCGTCTTCTCCTGGGAACTCCTCACTTTGCATCTGCAATATGTATCATAACGTTAAGTAATTCAATACTTATGATCAGGCATTTACTGCATGTATTCTCTGTGCTTTTCTTTACTCTGGAAAAATGCTAAAGATCAAATACTCTCCATGAAAGCCAATTAGCTAATAAACTACACAATCGCATGTATGTACATATATAAAGTATGTAATTCTATTTCAATCTATTTCTGTCAATGCAGATCCAAGAGTTAGGCTTACAGATTCTCTTCTCTTTTTCATGAGCGGTTGCTGTTGCTCTGGTGCACGCTTCCTTCCTCGACCCACAGCACCAAACTTTTTTTTCATGTCTTCTACAGTCTCCACTGAAATAAGTGTCTTTCTCTCTTTTTTGAATTTATTTCTCAGTATTTCAAGTAGAGTAGCCTGAAACAATGATAGAAAGTTAAACCTATGTCCATTATCTGGCTATAAAAAATACATATCAACTAGTAAAAATATATTTAACGCTGCATAATTTTGACAAATTAATGTTTATTCGACTATTTCTTTTATGAATATAACTACCAAATGTATACTCACATATCCAGTTTGGCTGTCATCCCTTAGAAATCTGTACTTACAGCACAAAGTACTTAGCACAGTACTGTACATTATGTGGTCTGGATACCTAAATATACAGATTAGAAAATAATATAGGCATATGAATTGTAAGTGAATTGTAAGAAAAATATATATTTGAGAAATAATGTCATTTAATTTACAAAAAAAACATGCTGAAAAGCATTATCAAAACAATATTTGAGAAATAATGTCATTTAATTTACAAAAAAAACATGCTGAAAAGCATTATCAAAATGAATTTAATAAAACTTTTTCTCTTGAATAAAATATTGCTGTTATGATAGATTTAAAAAAAAAATAGTAATCATTTTAAAAATGAATATGCTATTTTATGTTATGTAATTATTCTAAAATTGGTTGCCTATGTATCTAAAACAAACACCGAAATCTCAGTTCTTACAGCGTATATTTGCTGAGGTCATCAAACAGAGTCTGTATTAGAGCTGCACGAAGGGCAGATTTGTCTTTTGATTTGAAACCAATGTCCTTTCTATCAAGGGCCATCTGTACAACTGGAGGAAATATAGGCAATGTATAACATGCGGTCCAAACATGAACACTTGTTGAGGTTTGTGGCACTTCTCTGCATTCTACTGGTAGCACCTTCTCTGAAACAATATGCTCATTTGCTTTTGTTCTATGAAAATACAAAAAACAACAAAAAAAACAATATTTCATAATTTTAATCACCTGAAAATATCTAAAGACTTGATATTTAAACAGAGCCTTATAATATAACAGCCATATTAATTTTCTACACAGAAGTTTAAAACCATACATTCCCAGTCCTCATTTTCAGGAATTAAACTAGTGAAAATACCTCTCTCTCTCTCTCTCTCTCTCTCTCTCTCTCTCTCTCTCTCTCTCTCTCTCTCTCTCTCTCTCTCTCTCTCTCTCTCTCTCTCTCTCTCTCTCTCTCTCTCTGTGTTTCCATAAAGAAATGTACTCCCATAATATACATCTTTCTTACAATACAACATTACAATACAAAAAGCGTACTGGTAGTAGTAATTTATACTTTTCAAAGTGATTCCTGTATAGTATGTGGTATTTAAATGTAAATACTAAAACACAACAATAGACTAACATAATGTATAATATATTTGTCATTACATACCTTTTAAGGTTCTCGAGAGCCTTTAAAAATTTGACTTGGTCCTTCATAGTTCGGAAGATCTTTCCAATCATATGTTCTGTCAGACCTAAAAGAGTCTCACCATCTATTTCTTCACCTAATGAACAAAAAAACATAAAATTAATCAGAAAAATAAGCACCAATGTTAACCTGCCATTGTAATTAATATCACAGTTTTAAATGCAAGCAGTACCTTATACACAGTATGATGAGGTGCAATATATATACATCCATCACTGTCTTCATAAGCATCTAGTGCATGGTAGTCAACTTCATTGCCAGGTGTTAATGTACACCACTCATGCAAAGCCTCTATTTTGAAGGCATGAAGGTGAGAATTAAATTCCAGAGCAAAATACAGTTTCCCACACAAAATCCATGTACACCTAAACTGAATGATATGCAAGATTTTGAAAAAAATGGGTAAATCCTCATGGACTACATCGACAATGAAGTAATCCTTGACTTCGTATTTCACGTGATCCACAGTTAGTTTCTTTACTTTCAGTATGGTTTCATCAGCTTCAAGTTCACTGGCTTGAATATTGCATTTTTCAAGAATAATGTCTTTCAAAGATGTAGATGATAGCTGAACAACACAAGACCCTTCTTGCTCATATGACTGATGCAAAGCATCTGCACAACAAAAATCCCAACACTGTCTTTGTTGATGTCTTTTTGCTAAAGTAAAGCAGATGTTCCGGAAGTTCCACACATTTCTTGCAAGCCGCTTAAAGTACTGGTGCTTTCCTTCAAAACGTAAGCACCAAAGTGATCAAAGTGGTCCAAATTCAGCTAGCAATCTGGGGTAGTGTACCAAGTAATGCAATTTTGGTATAAAATTACCAGGATACAGTCTATTAAATTCGCTGAGAAATTCTCCAATTAAAATCTGCAAATGTGAAAGTGACGACTTTTTCACAACAGGAGACATTACAAAGTCTACTATTTCACGCACCGGCGTAGATTTAGCTAGGGACGGTAGGGACATGTCCCTACCAATGTCAAGGGACCGTTGAATTGTCCCTACCAATAATTTTGATAAATCTTAAACGTCTTTTGTCAAGTCATTTTATCTGCTCCACAAAGGGTTAACTCTCTCAAGCCCCCCGCCCCTCCCGGGGACGGGGGACAACGACAGATATACAAATAAATTTCAGTGTGGCGTGAGTAAAAAAAAGGTTGAGAACCGCTGGTTTAGGCTGGACTCTGGAAAGACGCTCATCTGAAGTTGCCGCTTGCCGGTCAGGCTGATATGAGTGTGAGCCACTGACTGAATGAAAGCCAGGTGCCGCGGCTGAAGGTATTGTCAGCTCGTCAGCAACATAGTTTGAGAGAATAAAGCTACCTACCTACCTACCTATTACGTTAGCGACCCATTGCTAGCTGCTAACCCAACGTCCTTGGTGGCTAGCTAGCTTGTTTCACAGCTAAATCATTATGTGTGTGTGTGTGTGTGTGTGTGAGAGAGAGAGAGAGAGAGAGAGAGAGAGAGAGAGAGAGAGAGAGAGAGTGTGCGTGAGCATGTTTTGATATCGTCATTCAACTAACGTTAGCTAATCACTTCAATTTGGCTTTAGGTGATTAAAGCATAATAGCAACCAAAAAAATAAAGATGGACATAAGGAAGTTTTTTTTACAAAAAGTCAAAGTGTAAGTAGGAAGATGTTATTAAAGTAATAAACACAATTGATAATGATTCTCATAGCAAATGAAAAAATAATTTACTAATGAAGTTAACAGAGTCATACTTTCTCTCTAAACAGCATGCATCAATTTATCATTTTATCAGGCGAGTGAAGCAGTGCAGCCTGGTAAAAGCAGTACAGAGGCAGGTGGAGCAACAGGGTCGCAGGTGGGGTCTGTAATGGCTTAGTGATTATAACAGTGAAAGTGTTAGACTCAGTTTTGAGATATATTATTGTTTGAGGCACATTGTGATATAATAGTAGGCTAATGCTGTATAGTAATACTCAGCAAATAAAGTTAGCATAGCCATATATTTTCTCTCTATATGGCATGCATCAATTTATTATTTTATCAGGTGAATGAAGCAATGCACCCAGGTACGAGCAGCAGCACAGACACAGGAGTGGCAGGCAGAGCACGTGAGCGTGCATGTGCTCATGCTTGTAGCGCCAGGGGTATTGGTAGCTTACAGTAAGGCTGGGATAGGTTATAATTCAGGTTATTAGTAATTCTACAGCAGGGATGTCAAACCAGCTTCCAGGAGGGACACTTTATCATAGTGTTTTAAGTGTATACCAGCCAACTTCATGTCAATCAAACTGTCCTCGATTCATGTCCAGCATTCATTTCAAGCCACCAGAAGTTACCATTTAATAGCTGTCTACTAAAAAATTTCTTCCCGGGAGGGCATGCCCCCGAACCCCACTAGCGACCGTGACTCCGCCCCCCTACAAAATTGTGTCCCCACCAATGTTCAAACCAAACCTACGCCCTTGACCTCCGGAATGAAGCAACCGGAGGTGGATGGAAAGACTCAATATTGCAGCTACCGGGGCATGCAAGACTCCATATCGTAGATACCGGGCATGCAATTATATATATATATATATATATATATATATATATATATATATATATATATATATATATATATATATATATATATGATGGAGAGGCATATTCCCATTCCCTTAATAGTTAGGATGGTATTTACTCGCGCATACACTCTAAATCTGGGGTTGATACTGTGGAGGAAGCTTTTAAGGTGCTTCGAAGAACCTTTTTACTAGGGTTCCATGAGGAACCTTACAAATAAGGATCTTTTCAGAACCTCAAGGTTCTACTTGGAACCTTTTATGTTTATTTACAAACTTACATGCATAATATTATATATATATATATATATATATATATATATATATATATATATATATATATATATATATATATATATATATATATATATAATATGCGTGTCTGCATAATTTGTCTGGTTAAATAACATGCTAGGAATTACTGGTTTGCAATATCAATAAAAACAAAGAAATACTTTTTATAGAAACCCTTTATTACGGTTAGAGCAATAAAATAAATAAATACAGTATAGGAGTTATACTTTTAATTATAACACATAAATGCATACAAATAAAACAGTCTGTATATGTTTCATTACCCTTAGAATAACAACATATATATATATATATTAATGTTATTTTTTTTTAATTTTTTTTTTTGGATGTTTGGAGTTTTACTCGCGCATAGTTTTGTATGTTATTTCCGAATTTCTCCTTAGACATGTCTGAAGGGGACACTGTATTAGTTAAAACGTGAATTAACGTATTAAAACGTGTTAACTGTGAGCAGTTACCTTGGGATTACACACCAGGTTCAGACGCATTGAATGGACTAATGTATCCGCAGGCGACCTAAGACTCACCGTTTCAACGGTGTCAGTAGTGCTCAACAGAAAATAATGCATACAGAAAAATATTGTATACTGGCCATGGGCTTTGGTTTTCCCCAGCGCCGTAACTAAGCATTTAGCTACCGGGGCATGCAAATATATATATATATATATATATATATATATATATATATATATATATATATATATATATTTATAAATTGCATGGACCTCCGGAATGAAGCAACCGGAGGTGGATGGAAAGACTCAATATTGCCTCTACTGGGGCATGCAAGACTCCATATCGTAGATACCGGGCATGCAATTATATATATATATATATATATATATATATATATATATATATATATATATATATATATATATATATATATATTATTGTTTTTTTTTTTTCTTTTTTTTTTTTTGGTTAAATAACATGCTAGGAATTACTGGTTTTTTTTTTTTTGGTTAAATAACATGCTAGGAATTACTGGTTTGCAATATCAATAAAAACAAAGAAATACTTTTTATAGAAACCCTTTATTACGGTTAGAGCAATAAAATAAATAAATACAGTATAGGAGTTATACTTTTAATTATAACACATAAATGCATACAAATAAAACAGTCTGTATATGTTTCATTACCCTTAGAATAACAACATATATATATATATTAATGTTATTTTTTTTTATTTTTTTTTTTGGATGTTTGGAGTTTTACTCGCGCATAGTTTTGTATGTTATTTCCGAATTTCTCCTTAGACATGTCTGAAGGGGACACTGTATTAGTTAAAACGTGAATTAACGTATTAAAACGTGTTAACTGTGAGCAGTTACCTTGGGATTACACACCAGGTTCAGACGCATTGAATGGACTAATGTATCCGCAGGCGACCTAAGACTCACCGTTTCAACGGTGTCAGTAGTGCTCAACAGAAAATAATGCATACAGAAAAATATTGTATACTGGCCATGGGCTTTGGTTTTCCCCAGCGCCGTAACTAAGCATTTAGCTACCGGGGCATGCAAATATATATATATATATATATATATATATATATATATATATATATATATATATATATATATATATATATATATATTTATAAATTGCATGGACCTCCGGAATGAAGCAACCGGAGGTGGATGGAAAGACTCAATATTGCCTCTACTGGGGCATGCAAGACTCCATATCGTAGATACCGGGCATGCAATTATATATATATATATATATATATATATATATATATATATATATATATATATATATATATATATATATATATATATATTATTGTTTTTTTTTTTTCTTTTTTTTTTTTTTTTTTGGATGTTAGGAGTTAGGATGGTATTTACTCGCGCATAGTTTTGTATGTTATTTCCGAATTTCTCCTTTAACATGTCTGAAGGGGACACTGTATTACTTAAAACGTGAATTAACGTATTAAAACGTGTAAACTGTGAGCAGTTACCTTGGGATTACACACCAGGTTCAGCCGCATTGATTGGACTAATGTATCCGCAGGCGACCTAAGACTCACCGTTTCCACGGTGTCAGTAGTGCTCAACAGAAAATAATGCATACAGAAAAATATTGTATGCTGGCCATGGGCTTTGGTTAGCATACAGTGTCCCCTTCAGACACTAAACAGTGGCCTACAGTTTTATGTTTGTCTGAAAAAAACAACTACAATTGGTATTTTTAATAATCATTAACATGTTCATTATTTCAATATACAAACATGCAGTATTTTGCAATTATTTAAATCCAATCTTCTCCACTGCAGTTAAACTATGGTTGTTTTTCCTATGCACTTGACAGTGGTGGTGGGTGTTTTTGCCAAAAACTGCTTTAAGTGTGTGATGCAGTGTTGTAAGATTTATTGACATTATGTTGATAATCAGAACAACAGGGTTCACTAACCTCGACTAGGTCAGGGTTAACACAGTTGAGCTCAGATGAAACAGCCCATTTGCAATGTACAGTACTGGGTGGCTATTGGTCATTCAGCAGTGTGATGCAAATACCTGCAGTTACCACAAAGCGCTGACCTGAGCACACTTGCTCATTTGCTATTCTAGTTTTCTCCCTGGGATGCTCGTACTTAAATATTTAATATAAATGGACTTTAGTTGGTATATAGGGGGCTGGTGTCTATAGAGTTAACACAAACTGTTTTACAATTTCTGAAAATGAAATTAATAAGTTGTGAGCGATGGGGATATAAATAGGCCCAATTAATCCCACACCTGCCGCACACCTTCTGTGAATGATGCAATTGTCAGCAAATGATTTACTGACCATCCCAATATAATTTAGGAGCAAAAGAAACATCTGTAATTGGCGTAATTACAGGGATTAATTATAGCATTGTTTCTTTACCGAATATCTCAATCGTCCTGCCTGGGGACAGACGTGAAGTTGTGTATATATACATTTAGTGTGCCCAATTATTTTACCCCCGATTTTCTCCCCAATTTGGAATGTCCAATTATTTTTTCTCCTCATCGCAGCAATTCCTTACACAGCTCAGGAGATCCAAAGGTTCAGTGGGCGTCCTCCGATCCCACAACCAAACTATTATCCTCTTTTACACCCAGGAACTCGAGAGCGGATGTCAGCGAGCTACTGACCTCTGGAGGACAAAGGCCAGCCCTGCAGGTGTCCGCTTTTGAGCTCACAGGGCGCCTGGCCAGCAGGGTTCACTGTAGCGCAATGAGGAGAAACAGTCCCTTTTGTTTTTGCTTCCCTAACCCACGGGAGTGCCAGAGCCAATGTTACGCTCCCTTTGGAATTCACAGCGAAGACCGACAACTTTGCACAGCCAGGACGCGAACCTGTGCTGTATGACCACACAACCACGCTTTTACCAGGTGAGCCACTCGAGGACCCCCTGATAGTGTTTTTGAGGTTAAGATTCATTTAAAAGTTATAACTAGCTCTTTATTTTATATATATATATATATATATATATATATATATATATATATTGCACCAGGATTAGTGAACAAAAGGAAAAGTGAAACGAAGAAACTGTAAAAAGTGACGACTGGACACCAACCACTAAAAGCTGGTAATTTTAAACTTTAAAGAGATAGTTTATACCCTCTAAGCGGGCAATTTCTAATCTCTTTATTCATGCCACTGTCTGGTGCTCCAAGGGAGACTACAGTTGGATTTTTATACCAGCTCTGTTATCCCCAGCTGGGGATGAAATCCATTGCGAAGGGGATGAAGTGGAGGTGGCTGTACACACACACACACACAATTTGTTACAAACTGTTTATCCAATTGACAGGAAACTTAGCATCAACATTATAGAGTATACATTAATGATAATATACAAGATTGTGAATGTCACACAGTTTTACATACATCTGGATAATCCCTCATCAGACTGTGATTAAACATTTCATTGCTAATTCTTATTCTATCCTGTACATACTGTTGATATGTCATGTTCATCGTTTAGAGTTTACGTGTCAGGAGATGTATATGTATATATAAGCATAGGCAAATTGTAAGCATGGCAAATTCTTTGTTGAGATTTAGTAATGTCTTTCTCAAAGAGACCCAAGTGTAAATGTTTGTCGTAAGCACCATGGATAATAGCATTTACATAATGTCCCGTGACAAGAAATTACATCTAAAATACAAATGTATTTTTTTCAGATTTGTAAAAAAAGACCTGCTTCTCCTGGTGTTGTATCCTTGCTGGACGGAGATGGTGAAGATGCTGGAGGCGGCCAAGCCAGCACAGTATGGGGTAGATTTGACAAGGGACAAGAAAAGGTAATTAGAATTACAACGTGATGTTTAGGAACCTGCATTAGAGAGACAGATAGATTCAAATTATTATTTTTCTCTGTCCCCTTACATTTGTATGCTGTTTGAAATCATATTTTTGTAATAATCTGTGTTCAGGATATGCCATAGACCTAGGTTAGATGAGCCCAAATGTCTTTATATCAGTAGTAACTGTGTATAGCCAGGTATACAATCGGAAACTTAATTCACTTTTGAGTTATTGTCTATGTTTGGTACACAGCTTATCTTCCTGATTTTATTTTTATTTTTTTTAACTTAGGTTCCATTACCAGTGCTGTCCCATAAAAATGAACCATTTTCCTGCCACATTGTTTCACCCTCTGGACATATCAATGATTCAGATCTTTTACACATATCCATCTTATATGGATGTTTTGTGTTTTGTTTATAAAAAATGTGTAAATGTGTAAAGGACTAGGGGTTGTGGTGTTTGTCTGAAGTAAGAGAGTGGTGGTGTAACATCAAATCATTTGCAGCACGAATAAGTCACAGTCACTGGCCATGTCATGCACACTTATTTCTAACTCATTGGTTGATCGAAAATAAGTTTAACATGCAATGGAGTAGTTCATTGGTTTTATACGCTCCCTTTAAAGATGTAATAAACAATCTCATCCAGTGGGATCTCTTTTCAGAGTGTGCAGTAGCAGAAGGGGATTGTGGGAATGTGTGGAGCTAAGGAAGGTAGAAGGAGATGCGCAGTAGAAACCCTGGGATATGTTTACACAATGAACTAATTTGTGGATGAATATCGTTGGTGTTAATTAAAGTTAATAAGACAAAATACCAGGTGGGGGCACCATTAGAGCGCGTCGGTGTGGACATCTTAGGGCCGTTTCCACGGACGGAGGGGGGCAACCGGTACGTCCTGGTGGCCATGGATTACTTTACTAAATGGCCCGAGGCGTACGCAGTCCCCGATCAGAGCGCGACTACCTGCGCGGAGGCACTGCTGGAAGGCATGTTCTGCCGGTTTGGGGTTCCCGAGGAGCTACACAGTGACCAGGGGCGTAACTTTGAAGCGCAGGTGTTTGGTGAGGTGTGCAGGCGGCTGGGTATTAAGAAAACCAGGACGACCCCACTACACCCACAGAGCGATGGATTGGTGGAGCGGTTTAACCGCACCCTTGCCACCCAGCTGACCATGTGGACCTCCCAGCACCAGCGTGACTGGGATCAATGCTTGCCCTTGGTCCTAATGGCCTACCGGACTGCAGTGCATGAATCTACAGGGTGCAAGCCAGCGGCTCTTATGTTTGGGAGAGAGCTCCGCACCCCAGTGGACCTTGTGTTTGGCCGGCCACCTCAGCTCCACACTCCGGAACCTACCGGCCCGGAATACCTCCAGCAGCTACAGGACCGATTGGACACTGCCCATGTTTACGCTCGGAAGCACCTCACCTCAGCTGGCCAGCGCCAGAAACGGGCATACGATACTCACTGCCCTCGGCGAAGAAAGGGACTCTGCCCCAAGCTGGCCAGTAACTGGGAGGGCCCCTGTGTTGTTCTGGAGAGGCTCTCCGAGGTGACTTCTCGAGTGCGGCTGCGGACCCGTAGCCGGGCAGTTGTGCTCCACCAAGACCGCTTGGCCCCCTACCGCCCCGGAACAAACTCGGCTGTCCCTGCAGCCAGCCCGGAGGCCGGCTCCCAGGACAGGGAAAGCGCTTCCCCCTTGCAACCACCGAATAGTTCACCAGCTGGTGGCCCAGGTAGGAGCATTCCGGCTCCAGCTGACTCCCAGCCCGCTGCACCTGTGCTCCAGCGCGGCCAGCGTATCCGTCGACCACCCCCGGGACTCTCTGACTTTGTGAGACATTAAGTGTTGGGCCAGCGGGACGTTCGGCCCTAAGATGGGGGCTGTGTAACGGGCACGGCTGGACTGACTCGCCGTTGCCACCTGTCGTCGAATAGGGCGCTGTGCCCGGAGCCAGTCCCCTACATTTGGTTAATGTGCAGCCGTGGATGCTGGGAGTACGAACTATGGTAGGGGAGAAACTGAATTATTGTTGTTGTGTTTATTTGTTGTTACTGTAAAAGTTTGCGTACTGTTCTATGCATTTCCCTGTAATTGTTATTACCCTTCCGGTGTTGTTTGATATATATGTGAATGTCACCCTGAGAGGCAGAGTAGTGCTCTGGTGTGGGGAAGGGCTGTGTGTGTGTGTTCATAGAGGGCGCTGACTTGCTGTTAGCTGCTTAATAAACTGCATTACCTAAAAGAGCTATTGTGTGCGTGTCTCCGTTAATCCCTGTGCTCGCTACAATATATATATATATATATATATATATATATATATATATATATATATATATATATATATATATATATATATATATATATATATATATATATATATATATATATATATATATATATATATAATTGCGATATGGAGTCTTGCATGCCCCCCGGTAGCTACGAAATGGAGTCTTACCATCCACCTCAGGTTGCTTCAACCGGAGGTGCATGCAATGATATATATCTTATTGTATTACTTGTATTGTAACGCTTGAAATGTTTTTGCTTACGATTGTAAGTCGCCCTGGATAAGGGCGTCTGCTAAGAAATAAATAATAATAATAATAATAATAATATATGCATGCCCCGGCAGCTAAATGCTTAGTTACGGCGCTGGGCAAAACCAAAGCCCATGGCCAGTATACAATATTTTTCTGTATGCATTCTTTTCTGTTGAGCACTACTGACACCGTTGAAAGGGTGAGTCTTAGGTCGCCTGTGGATACATTAGTCCAATCAATGCGTCTGAACCTGCATGCGCGAGTAAATACCATCCTAACTCCTAACATCCAAAAAAAAAAAAATAACAAGTAGTGGAGTAGTGGTTAGAGCTCTGGACTCTTGACCGGAGGGTCATGGGTTCAATCACTGGTGTAGGACACTGCTGCTGTACAATTGAGCAAGGTACATTACCTAGATTGCTCCAGTAAAAACCCAACTGTATAAATGGGTAATTGTAGTAAAAATACTGTGATATCTTGTAACAATTGTAAGTCGCCCTGGATAAGGGCGTCTGCTAAGAAATAAATAATAATAATAGTAATAATATATATATATATATATATATATATATATATATATATATATATATATATATATATATATATATATATATATATATATATATATAATTGCATGCCCCGGTAGCTACGATATGGAGTCTTGCATGCCCGGGATATATATATATATATGCCCCGGTAGCTAAATGCTTAGTTACGGCGCTGGGCAAAACCAAAGCCTATGGCCAGTATACAATATTTTTCTGTATGCATTCTTTTCTGTTGAGCACTACTGACACCGTCCCCCCCCCCCCCCCCCCCCCCAGATTTCTGCCAGGCAGTGGCTTAGCCACTGTGTTAGGGTCGTTCACACTGAAACATGTGTAAGAAATTGCAATATTGTTATATTTTTCGCTTCCCATTATAGCGGGGCGGACGTGGCATGGGCGGCGCTGATTTTTCTTTTCGCTCACTGAAAGAACTTTTTTATTTACCGCGTTGCTATCAACCAATGAGAATACATAAGCAAGCTGTACTTGCTCAACCCCAAACACAGATGCATGAAACATATATGCTATCATTACTGTATATGCTATGTAGCCTAGCTACTACACACATAGATGTGGTAGAGGACATCTACTATGTAATGAGTAGCCTATGTATTTACATAGAATGCACTCGCCTCATGACATATCTTATTGCCAGCTGACCTCTCCAGCAGCCAGCCTACTAATAAGATTATTATTTTTCACGGATTGTGCAGCCAGCTTCATCAAGGGACGGTAACCAAGTCCATCCAGGTCTTGGAGATGGAGTGGTAAATGTACAACCTGTTATTAATTGAATAACTAAAGAAATAAATCAGAATGAAAACAGTTCTGGACGCTGCTGAGAGAAAACCGGCAAAACTGTTTCAATTCCTGAGTTCGATTACCTACTTGTTTTCATTCTGATTATTTGTTTAGGCTACAACGTGTCCGTCAGCGAATGTCAGTGCAGTGTGATACCAAAAAAAAATGAGTGGTTGGATTTGCTGTCAATCAACCAAGTTTTTTGTTGGATCAGCTGTTTGTACATGTTTTTGTGTTTAAAGGCGCTGTAGTTATACAATGTAGTTAATGCAACTGTGTACACAAGTCCCTCCTCCCCCGAACCTCCAGAAGATTAGGTACCATCGGCAGTCCTGCGTCAGTCAAAGAGTAATTACATTAGTCAGGATTTGTGAAATTAAATAAAATGGTTTGCTTTGCTTTGAACACCAAATGTGAAATGAACAACCATAAGTACGAATGAAATTATATATAGTTACTTATTATCATAATGTGAAATTGAAATCTGATGCGCATGTTAAAAGTTCAAGTCCTTTGCTTCGTATTTCCTTTTTAGTTTTTAAACGGAAGTGTTCTGAACTGAATCTCTCTTTTTAACTATTTTGCACAACAGTGTATTTGGTTATTGGATCTTCTGTTAAAAAAAAAAAAGTTCTTTATTTTTCGACAATAAAACGTCAATGCACTAATAAGAAATCAGGTTGCCAATTTCACCACTGTGACTATTCACCTTAAAAAAGTTACCATTGCCACCCTCTCCCGAAAAAAAATCCTGGCTACGCCACTGTTGCCAGGGTTTATTATTTAAAAATGCGCAGTTTATTTCAAACTTTCAAAACATAATAACATAACAAAGAGTGTCTAAGACCCTTCACCGTTATATTTGTTCTCGTGTGAGACTTTCACTTTTTCAGTCAGCGAAAATATGTGCTAAAACGGAGTGAATTTGAGCCCTGTTAAAATGGCAAAAATACAGCTACGTTTGGAGTTTTTCTACAACAAAAAAGCTAAACCTCCAACGCCAGAGACATCAACAGAAACCGAACCTGACTCTTCTGTAGTTCAGAATGTTACGAACAGCACAAGAGTGTGACGATCCTTCCATTTCAAACGCTCAGGTTAGTGCAGGTGTAGATGTCTGTCGATAAGAGACTCTTGCCTGTAAAGTGTTGTTTGCAGCTCTCTTGATTGTGACAATCTGGCGTAGAACTGTTTGTGATGAAATATCTGGTAATCTTAGAAAGCTAGCTTAATGTTTACATAAAAATGGTTAAATTCGGGCATCGGGTTTGAGCATTTTTTTGTTTCGGGGGGGGGGGGTGGGGGGGGGGCGGTGGTGATGGGGGTGCTGTGCCCCACCAGTTTTTCAAGCCATGAGTCGCCAATGGGCGGGGTTAACCAAATAATTTAAAGTGGGTGGGGCTAACCACATCATTTCATAAACCTTACTTGTTGTGCACTTCCATTTACTATATCGGTATCAGGGATATTATTTAAATAGTTCACACTTGGGTAAGAAAAGAATAGTATTATTATTTGTTTATTTTAGCAGACGCCTTTATCCAAGGCGACTTACAGAGACTAGGGTGTGTGAACTATGCATCAGCTGCAGAGTCACTTACAATTACGTCTCACCCAAAAGACAGAGCACAAGGAGGTTAAGTGACTTGCTCAGGATCACACAATGAGTCAGTGGCTGAGGTGGGATTTGAACCGGGAACCTGGTTACAAGCCCTGTTCTTTAACCACTGGACCACACAGCCTAATACAACATTTATATAAAATATATTAAAATATCATGATATAACAAGATTTGTTTAAATGATTATCCAGATACAGTATAATATACATAAGAAATTGAAATTGACTTTCAGCACACACACAAAAAAAGAAAGTAAAACATCTTTGGTGATCTGGGAGAGGAGAGTGCTGCAAGTTCCTTATTATTTCAGTGTTTCAGCCACACCTAATAAGATTGCATGAATGGCATTAACACATGCTCACAGTCCCTACACTGGGTAGAATGGAATTGCTCTTCCTGTGAAATGAGAAAACGTTTTTCACAGTAATCATTACCCAACATCCTTTGAAGACCTGCAGCAACATATAGGCAAGGTTGATAAGGACTTCAGTTAAAATTCTGGTCTACCTGGATTAGTTTCTTGTGGTTTTACCCTAGAAGATAAATATCTAGAATATGGGAATATTGCCTGCAAGTGAGTAAAATGTTTTTCTTTCTTACGTTAGAAGTTGTTTCACCTTGAATGGAACTACCATATATTTGCAGAAATTAACTTTCAATGGATACTATGTCTCAAGTTAGAAATACGAGTTTCATTAGAGTTAATTTTGTTCAGTTTAAATAATAAGTAATGCAAATAAATACATAGTTTTAAGAATACAATTTTATCTATTTCTACCAACCTTCATTGTTTTGTCTGTTTCAGACCCCTCTACATAGGGGCAGGAATAGCCACAGTCAGTGTGACCACAAGCAGGCAGACAAGCAGCAGTGACCTCATCTTCAGAGCTCAACACTGAACCACAAGCATGTTGCAGGATGTTATATAGCAGTTTAGCTTAGGGCTCCTCTCAATTTCAAAAACCTCACAAAACAGCAAGAGAATGATATAGCAGTTTGGTGTACTGTAAAGCCTATAAAGTGAGATTTGGAGTGAAGATCTTTTACGAATGTTGAAGTATTGATGGATTAAATAATACTTAATATTTATGTAACTTCTGGACTTACAGAGACTAGGGTGAGTGAACTATGCATCAGCTGCATAATGGATTTAATTATGAGTTTTTGCCACTGAACAACACAAAAAAGTCCATAATGTCAAAGTGAAAAATAAAATCTACAAATTGTTCTAAATTAATTACAAATACAAAACAGAAAATAATTGATTGCATAAGTATTCACCCCCTTGAGTCAATATTTGGTAGAGGCACCTTTGGCAGCAATTACAGCCACGAGTCTATTTGTATAAGTCTCTACCAGCTTTGCACATCTGGACACTGCAATTTTTGCATCTTCACGAGCTTTCCAGGCCCTGACGCAGAGAAGCATCCCCATAGCATGATGCTGCCACCACCATGCTTCACGGTAGGGATGGTGTTCTCAGGATGATGTGCGGTGTTAGGCTTGCGCCAAACATAGCGCTTAGCGTTGTAGCCAAAAAGCTCTATTTTGGTCTCATCACACCATAAAATCTTCTTCCACTTGGTCTCAGAGTCTCCCACATGCCTTCTGGCAAACTCTAGCCGAGATTTGATGCAAGTTTTTTTCAACAATGGCTTTCTTTTTGCCACTCTCCCATAAAGGCCAGTTTTGTAAAGCACCCGGGCTATTGTTGCCGTATGCACAGTGTCTCCCAGCTCAGCCGTGGAAGACTGTAACTCCTTTAGAGTTGCCATAGGCCTCTTGGTGGCCTCCCTGGCTAGTGCCCTTCTCGCCCGGATACTCAGTTTTTGAGGACAGCCTTTTCTAGACAGATTCACAGTTGTGCCATATTCTCTCCATTTCTTAATAATGGACTTTACTGTGCTCCGGGGGATATTCAATGCCTTGGAAATGTTCTTATATCCTACCCGATTGGTGCTTTTGAAGAACCTTATTCCGGATTTGCTTTGAATGTTCCTTCATCTTCATGATGTAGTTTTTGTTAGGAAATGTACTAACCAACTGTGGGACCTCCCAGAGACAGGTGTATTTAACCTGAAATCATGTGAAACACCTTAATTGCACACAGGTGGACACCATTCAACTAATTATGTGACTTCTAAAGACAATTGGTTGCACCAGAGCTTATTTAGGTGTGTCATAGCAAAGGGAGTGAATACTTATGCAATCAATTATTTTCAGTTTTATATTTGTAATTAATTTAGAACAATTTGTAGATTTTATTTTTCACTTTTCACTTTTTGTGTTGATCAGTAGCAAAAACTCCTAATTAAATCCATTTTGATTCCATTTGTAACACAATAAAATGTGGAAAAGTCCAAGGGGGGTGAATACTTTTGAGTGTCACTGTGTGTATATATATATATATATATATATATATATATATATATATATATATATATATATATATATATATATAATGATAAGTCAGTCCGTCCTATAACCTCCAGATGTCCACATGACCAAATACAAATTCCCCATAAACTGATCTAAAGAATAAATAAGTTATTAACACATTAACTATTGGCTAATGAGTAATTATAGCTATAGAAATTGAGGCAATCAAGGCTTTTGGTTTTAGAAAAAGAAAAAAAACATGACTGTGCCAGATTACAAAATGTACATCAGTACCCATTTGCAGTCATGCACTGTGACGACAATATATTTTTCATAATCTGCCATTTATCTTTAGAACATTATAGAAAGGCTTTAGTAGACAGACATTTGAAATTACTGAAAAAAGAGATCTTAAAGTTGCAACCCTTAGCATATAGATGAATAATTTCCCTGATGTTAAAAACCAAATTGCAACCAGAGATATATTTTTTTAAAATATTGCTCGAGCAGGAATATGTATTTTAAAGATCCTCAAGGAGGCTAGTAATCCAAGATTCAGGGCCACACTGTAAATGGCACTGCCTATATCTTGAAGAAATACTTAAATAAAAATATTATAATAGAAATCCCAAATCCAAGAAAGAAGATAACCACTCTAATTTTTTTAAGCCTTTAAGAAATTGGATTTAAAGCTTGATTAGTCATTAGCCCTTTCTGTGTGTTAATTCATCATGTCAAAATTGGTAATGTTTAATTATTGTTAATTACACATATTAGGTGTACTCCACTAACATTGTGTGGTTGTAGGACTAATTTACAGGTCAGAAAACCTTTAAAAGATTGCATGAAATTCTCAAGGACTTATTCAAGTGTTAAAGCTTTGTGAACACAACAAAACAGCTGTCAAAAGCATTCTGTCTTAAAAAGACATAAATCCATTAAAATGAACACCCTCCCACCAACCCACATCCTTCACACACATGCATATACACAAACACACACAAGAAGAATACCAATTTCAAAAGATACCAAAATAAACTCAAGAACAAAGTGATTTTTATTTTTGTTCTTTATTAAAATGTCTTCATCTAGACAATGTGGGGAAGCTATAAAAAAAGGCCAACAAGATGCTCGGATATATTGTGATAAGTGTTGAATTTAAATCAAGGGAAGTAATGTTAAAACTTTACAATGCATTAGTAAGACCTCATCTAGAATATTGTGTTCAGTTCTGGTCACCTCGTTACAAAAAGGATATTGCTGCTCAAGAAAGAGTGCAAAGAAGAGCGACCAGAATTATCCTGGGTTTAAAAGGCATGTCGTATGCAGACAGGCTAAAAGAATTGAATCTATTCAGTCTCGAACAAAGAAGACTACGCGGTGATCTGATTCAAGCATTCAAAATGCTAAAAGGTATTGACAATGTCGACCCAGGGGACTTTTTCGACAAGGACCAGGAGTCACAAATGGAGATTAGATAAAGGGGCATTCAGAACAGAAAATAGGAGGCACTTTTCTACACAGAGAATTGTGAGGGTCTGGAACCCGCTCCCCAGTAATGTTGTTGAAGCCGACACCCTGGGATCCTTCAAGAAGCTGCTTGATGAGATTCTGGGATCAATAAGCTACTAACAACCAAAAGAGCAAGATGGGCCGAATGGCCTCCTCTCGTTTGTAAACTTTCTTATGTTCTTAAAATGTTTGTTTACTTAGGCATGAGCATGCTGTATATGCTATCCTGACACAGATACATGATTTACTAGCGCAGGATTAAAAAAAAAAAAAAAAAAAGAACAATATTTGGTTATCAGGCCAACATGCATTTGACTGTGATTTTTCTGCACTTCGACTGGCAGGATCACGACGTCACTTGTTGGATCCACCTTCACATTAGGACAGGATCAGCTGTATGCTGGGGAAAGGTGAGAATCCTTTTAATAAAACTTCCCATGTAGTTTGTTTAATGTTTGGTATCACTTATCCTCAAAATGGGCAAAATCTGCTACGATCACAAGATATATGGTGTCTGATTTAGTTGCTTGATAAGGAAGAAATCTAGATGGTGCTATTTTTTCATCAGCGTGTGTCAACATTCTATAGAACCATTGAATAGTAGACCCCTCTATCTGGTAAATAGGGGCATATTAATCAAGCTTGTAAAAACTGAAGCATTTCACTTTTTTTTTTTTTTTATAAATTTAGTCGTTGCCAATTATTTTTTATTATTTTCTCCCCAATTTGGAATGGCCAATTATTTTATTATGCTCAGCTCACCGCTACCACCCCAGGGCTGACTCTGGAGGGCGAAGACAAACACACGCTGTCCTCCGAAGCGTGGGCCAATTGAGCGCCGCCCCCTGGGAGCTCCCATCCTCGGTCGGCAAAGGAATAGCCTGGACTCGAACTCGCGATGTCCAGACTATAGGGCACATCCTGCACTGCACGTGGAGTGCCTTTACTGGATGCGCCACTCGGGACCCCCGGCATTTCACTTATTGTTCATTACAATGGATTTTGTATCATCCCGCAACCACGCTGGGTTTCACTGAGGTCATTGTGATAGAGCTGATTGTTTTAATATTTTCAATATTGTTTTTCAAAGTGTGCAAAATCAGTTTTTCCTGTTGCTATGGCCAACGGTTTCATCCTAGGAATCTGAAAAATAGTAATGGCATTTGCAAAGTTGTTTCTATTATCAATAATTGTATTAAGAGTTCCAAAATAATGCAATGTAAACAAAAACTGACAAGTTTAAATATCTTTTAATTGATTTTTAAAAAACAAATTAAAAAAATGGACTAACTGAAGGTGACATGTTTTCTGATTGATTTGGTAATGAAGTGCCACATAACACTGCAGTCTAGGGAATGGCTACAGGAAAGATAACTTACTGTTACAGGAGCCTCCTTTTTAGCTGATATTACAGATAGGCAGCCCAGACAAGGTCTTGGACGTCTCTTTGGGTTGGCTTCGAATTGTCTCTTTTCTCTGATCGGAATGTCTGGAGGGGAGGTGGCCTTCTGGTAAGATAGCAATAAGATTTAAAAAATGACATCTCTGTAAAAATTAAAAAAGGCAGTACCCCACCATCAAGTATAATTTTACACTAAAATATTTTGTCTTATTAACTTTAATTAACACCAACGATATTCATCCACAAATTAGTTCATTGTGTAAACATATCCCAGGGTTTCTACTGCGCATCTCCTTCTACCTTCCTTAGCTCCACACATTCCCACAATCCCCTTCTGCTACTGCACACTCTGAAAAGAGATCCCACTGGATGAGATTGTTTATTACATCTTTAAAGGGAGCGTATAAAACCAATGAACTACTCCATTGCATGTTAAACTTATTTTCGATCAACCAATGAGTTAGAAATAAGTGTGCATGACATGGCCAGTGACTGTGACTTATTCGTGCTGCAAATGATTTGATGTTACACCACCACTCTCTTACTTCAGACAAACACCACAACCCCTAGTCCTTTACACATTTACACATTTTTTATAAACAAAACACAAAACATCCATATAAGATGGATATGTGTAAAAGATCTGAATCATTGATATGTCCAGAGGGTGAAACAATGTGGCAGGAAAATGGTTCATTTTTATGGGACAGCACTGGTAATGGAACCTAAGTTAAAAAAAATAAAAATAAAATCAGGAAGATAAGCTGTGTACCAAACATAGACAATAACTCAAAAGTGAATTAAGTTTCCGATTGTATACCTGGCTATACACAGTTACTACTGATATAAAGACATTTTGGCTCATCTAACCTAGGTCTATGGCATATCCTGAAAACAGATTATTACAAAAATATGATTTCAAACAGCATACAAATGTAAGGGGACAGAGAAAAATAATAATTTGAATCTATCTGTCTCTCTAATGCGGGTTCCTAAACATCACGTTGTAATTCTAATTACCTTTTCTTGTCCCTTGTCAAATCTACCCCATACTGTGCTGGCTTGGCCGCCTCCAGCATCTTCACCATCTCCGTCCAGCAAGGATACAACACCAGGAGAAGCAGGTCTTTTTTTACAAATCTGAAAAAAATACATTTGTATTTTAGATGTAATTTCTTGTCACGGGACATTATGTAAATGCTATTATCCATGGTGATTACGACAAACATTTACACTTGGGTCTCTTTGAGAAAGACATTACTAAATCTCAACAAAGAATTTGCCATGCTTACAATTTGCCTATGCTTATGTATACATATACATCTCCTGCCACGTAAACTCTAAACGATGAACATGACATATCAACAGTATGTACAGGATAGAATAAGAATTAGCAATGAAATGTTTAATCACAGTCTGATGAGGGATTATCCAGATGTATGTAAAACTGTGTGACATTCACAATCTTGTATATTATCATTAATGTATACTCTATAATGTTGATGCTAAGTTTCCTGTCAATTGGATAAACAGTTTGTAACAAATTGTGTGTGTGTGTGTACAGCCACCTCCACTTCATCCCCTTCGCAATGGATTTCATCCCCAGCTGGGGATAACAGAGCTGGTATAAAAATCCAACTGTAGTCTCCCTTGGAGCACCAGACAGTGGCATGAATAAAGAGATTAGAAATTGCCCGCTTAGAGGGTATAAACTATCTCTTTAAAGTTTAAAATTACCAGCTTTTAGTGGTTGGTGTCCAGTCGTCACTTTTTACAGTTTCTTCGTTTCACTTTTCCTTTTGTTCACTCATCCTGGTGCAATATATATATATATATATATATATATATATATATATATATATATATATATATATATATATATATAAAATAAAGAGCTAGTTATAACTTTTAAATGAATCTTAACCTCAAAAACACTATCAGGGGGTCCTCGAGTGGCTCACCTGGTAAAAGCGTGGTTGTGTGGTCATACAGCACAGGTTCGCGTCCTGGCTGTGCAAAGTTGTCGGTCTTCGCTGTGAATTCCAAAGGGAGCGTAACATTGGCTCTGGCACTCCCGTGGGTTAGGGAAGCAAAAACAAAAGGGACTGTTTCTCCTCATTGCGCTACAGTGAACCCTGCTGGCCAGGCTCAAAAGCGGACACCTGCAGGGCTGGCCTTTGTCCTCCAGAGGTCAGTAGCTCGCTGACATCCGCTCTCGAGTTCCTGGGTGTAAAAGAGGATAATAGTTTGGTTGTGGGATCGGAGGACGCCCACTGAACCTTTGGATCTCCTGAGCTGTGTAAGGAATTGCTGCGATGAGGAGAAAAAATAATTGGACATTCCAAATTGGGGAGAAAATCGGGGGTAAAATAATTGGGCACACTAAATGTATATATACATAACTTCACGTCTGTCCCCAGGCAGGACGATTGAGATATTCGGTAAAGAAACAATGCTATAATTAATCCCTGTAATTACGCCAATTACAGATGTTTCTTTTGCTCCTAAATTATATTGGGATGGTCAGTAAATCATTTGCTGACAATTGCATCATTCACAGAAGGTGTGCGGCAGGTGTGGGATTAATTGGGCCTATTTATATCCCCATCGCTCACAACTTAATTTCATTTTCAGAAATTGTAAAACAGTTTGTGTTAACTCTATAGACACCAGCCCCCTATATACCAACTAAAGTCCATTTATATTAAATATTTAAGTACGAGCATCCCAGGGAGAAAACTAGAATAGCAAATGAGCAAGTGTGCTCAGGTCAGCACTTTGTGGTAACTGCAGGTATTTGCATCACACTGCTGAATGACCAATAGCCACCCAGTACTGTACATTGCAAATGGGCTGTTTCATCTGAGCTCAACTGTGTTAACCCTGACCTAGTCGAGGTTGGTGAACCCTGTTGTTCTGATTATCAACATAATGTCAATAAATCTTACAAGACTGCATCACACACTTAAAGCAGTTTTTGGCAAAAACACCCACCACCACTGTCAAGTGCATAGGAAAAACAACCATAGTTTAACTGCAGTGGAGAAGATTGGATTTAAATATTTGCAAAATACTGCATGTTTGTATATTGAAATAATGAACATCTACGATATGGAGTCTTGCATGCCCCAGTAGAGGCAATATTGAGTCTTTCCATCCACCTCTGGTTGCTTCATTCCGGAGGTCCATGCAATTTATATATATATATATATATATATATATATATATATATATATATATATATATATATATATATATATTTGCATGCCCCGGTAGCTAAATGCTTAGTTACGGCGCTGGGGAAAACCAAAGCCCATGGCCAGTATACAATATTTTTCTGTATGCATTATTTTCTGTTGAGCACTACTGACACCGTGGAAACGGTGAGTCTTAGGTCGCCTGCGGATACATTAGTCCATTCAATGCGTCTGAACCTGGTGTGTAATCCCAAGGTAACTGCTCACAGTTAACACGTTTTAATACGTTAATTCACGTTTTAAGTAATACAGTGTCCCCTTCAGACATGTCTAAGGAGAAATTCGGAAATAACATAAAAAACTATGCGCGAGTAAAACTCCAAACATCCAAAAAAAAAATAAAAAAAAAATAACATTAATATATATATATATATATATATATATATATATATATATATATATATATATATATATATATATATATATATATATATATATATATATATATATATATATATATATATATAAATAATTGCATGCCCGGTATCTACGATATGGAGTCTTGCATGCCCCGGTAGCTGCAATATTGAGTCTTTCCATCCACCTCCGGTTGCTTCATTCCGGAGGTCCATTATTATTATTATTATTTATTTCTTAGCAGACGCCCTTATCCAGGGCGACTTACAATCGTAAGCAAAAACATTTCAAGCGTTACAATACAAGTAATACAATAAGAGCAAGCAATACAATAAATTTTTTATCAAGTAAAGTACAAGTTTGACAAACCACAATTCAATAATACAGCAGGTAATAGTGATAGTTACATCAGGATGTGAGTAAATACAAAGTACTACAGGTTAAAAACTTGGCAGATTACAGTATTCTGAAGTACAGGATTAAATGCAGTAAAATAGGGGCTGATAAGAGCAAAATAAAGCACATTTACATGAAGGGTGATAGTGTCCCAGGATACAAACAGAGGAGTTCTACAGGTGCTCTTTGAAGAGGTGAGTCTTAAGGAGGCGCCGGAATGTGGTCAGGGACTGGGCAGTCCTGACATCTGTAGGAAGGTCATTCCACCACTGCGGAGCAAGGGTGGAGAAGGAGCGGGCTTTGGAGGCAGGGGGACGTAGCGGTGGTAGAGCTAGTCTTCTAGTGCAGGCGGAGCGGAGAGGTCGAGTGGGGGTGTAGGGAGAGATGAGGGTCTGGAGGTAGCTGGGTGCAGACTGGTCAAGGCATCTGTCCATGCAATTTATATATAGGACAGTCTTAGGTCGCCTGCGGATACATTAGTCCAATCAATGCGTCTGAACCTGGTGTGTAATCCCAAGGTAACTGCTCACAGTTAACGCGTTTTAATAGACAGATATATATATATATATGTATTTGCATGCCCCGGTAGCTAAATGCTTAGTTACGGCGCTGGGCAAAACCAAAGCCCATGGCCAGTATACAATATTTTTCTGTATGCATTATTTTCTGTTGAGCACTACTGACACCGTTGAAACGGTGAGTCTTAGGTCGCCTGCAGATACATTAGTCCAATCAATGCGTCTGAACCTGGTGTGTAATCCCAAAGTAACTGCTCACAGTTAACACGTTTTAATACGTTAATTCACGTTTTAAGTAATACAGTGTCCCCTTCAGACATGTTAAAGGAGAAATTCGGAAATAACATACAAAACTATGCGCGAGTAAATACCATCCTAACTCCTAACATCCAAAAAAAAAGAAAAAGAAAAAAAAAGAACAATTATATATATAGCTACCTAGATTGTATTGAATTAACAAAACAAATAATAATAATTAACTGAGAGGTATTGGAAGAAAAAATACACCTATTTTGTTTATAACTTTTAGAATGTTTGTATGCTGTAGCTGCAATATTGAGTCTTTCCATCCACCTCCGGTTGCTTCATTCCGGAGATCCATTCAATTTATATATATATATATATATATATATATATATATATATATATATATATATATATATATATATTATATATTTGCATGCCCCGGTAGCTAAATGCTTAGTATTTACGGCGCTGGGCAAAACCAAAGCCCATGGCCAGTATTCAATATTGTAGCGAGCACAGGGATTAACAGAGACACGCACACAATAGCTCTTTTAGGTAATGCAGTTTAATAAGCAGCTAACAGCACGTCAGCGCCCTCCTCGAACACACACACACAGCCCTTCCCCACCCCAGAGCACTACTCTGCCTCTCAGGGTGACATTCACATATTTAACACATAACACAGGAAGGGTAATAACGATTACAGGAAAATGCATGAAATAATACTGGAACTTTTACAGGGACAACAATTAAACACAACAACAATAATTCAGTTTCTCCCCTACCATAGTTCGTACTCCCAGCATCCTCTGCTGCACATTAACCAAATGTAGGGGACTGGCTCCGGGCACAGCGCCTTATTCGCCGACAGGTGGCAACGGCGAGTCAGTCCAGCCGTGCCCGTTACACAGCCCCCTTCTTAGGGCCGAACGTCCCGTCGGCCCAACACTTAATGTCTCACAAAGTCCGAGAGTCCCGGGGGTGGTCGACGGATACGCTGGCCGCGCTGGAGCACAGGTGCAGCGGGCTGGGAGTCAGCTGGAGCCGGAATGCCCCTTCGTGGGCCACCAGCTGGTGAACTATTCGACTGCTGCAAGGGGGAAGCGCTTTCCCTGTCCTGGGAGCTGGCCTCCGGGCTGGCCGCAGGGACAACCGAGTTTGTTCCAGGGCGGTAGGGGGCCAAGCGGTCTTGGTGGAGCACAACCGCCCGGCTACGGGTCCGCAGCCGCACTCGATAAGTCACCTCAGAGAGCCTCTCCAGAACAACACAGGGGCCCTCCCAGTGACTGGCCAGCTTGGGGCAGAGTCCTTTTCTTCGCCGGGGGCAATGAACCCAGACCTGCTCCCCAGCTTGAAATCCCCGGCCCTTGCAGTGAGTATCGTATGCCCGTTTCTGACGCTGGCCAGCCGAGGTGAGGTGCTTCCGAGCATAAGCATGGGCAGTGTCCAATCGGTCCTGTAGCTGTTGGAGGTATTCCGGGCCGGCAGGTTCCGGAGTGTGGAGCTGAGGTGGCCTGCCGAACACAAGGTCCACTGGGGTGCGGAGCTCTCTCCCAAACATAAGAGCCGCTGGCGTGCACCCGGTAGATTCCTGCACTGCAGTCCGGTAGGCCATTAGGACCAAGGGCAAGCATTGATCCCAGTCACGCTGGTGCTGGGAGGTCCACATGGTCAGCTGGGTGGCAAGGGTGCGGTTGAACCGCTCCACCAATCCATCGCTCTGCGGGTGGAGTGGGGTCGTCCTGGTTTTCTTAATACCCAGCCGCCTGCACACCTCCCCGAACACCTGCGCTTCAAAGTTACGCCCCTGGTCACTGTGTAGCTCCTCGGGAACCCCAAACCGGCAGAACATGCCTTCCAGCAGTGCCTCCGCGCAGGTAGTTGCGCTCTGATCGGGGACTGCGTACGCCTCGGGCCATTTAGTAAAGTAATCCATGGCCACCAGGACGTACCGGTTGCCCCCCTCCGTCCGTGGGAACGGCCCTAAGATGTCCACACCGACGCGCTCTAATGGTGCCCCCACCTGGTACTGCTGGAGCGGGGCATGAGAGCGGTCCAAGGGGCCCTTCCGGGCGGTGCACTGGTCACAGCGTCGCACATACGTCTCCACATCACGTCGGCACCGCCCCCAGTAGAACCGCTCCCGAAGCCGACCCAGGGTCTTGGCAACGCCGAAGTGTCCAGTGGCTGGTCCGCCATGCACGGCTCGCAGGACGGTCTCTCGGAGAGCTTGAGGAACCACCACTTGTAGCTGCATGCGCCCGGTCGCAGGGTCTGTCCAGGCACGGTACAGCACACTTTCCCGGAGGCTCAAACATTCCCATTGCGCCAACAGTGCTTTTACCTCCGGGGAGAGGGCTGACACCGCATGTCTGGCTGGGCGCTGACCCGCCGATAACCAGCGGATCAGCGGTGCCAGCTCAGCGTCCAGACCCTGCTGACGCTGGATCTCCCCCGCTGGCAACTCGAGGGGGGTCTCCACAGCTACAGTGGCAGCACTTACTCGCTCCTCCACGTATCGCTGCGCCTCTCGCTCCTCCATCCGATGGCAGTGCTTACAGTCCTCCGAGAAGCAGGGGCGACGGGACAGGGCATCTGCATTATTGTGTAGGCGGCCAGCCCGGTGCTGGACGGAGTAGTCATACCCTTGCAGTGTCTCTATCCAGCGAGCCACCTGTCCTTCGGGCTCGCGGAAGTTGAGCAGCCACCGCAGGGAGGCATGATCCGTGCGCAGCTTGAATCTTCGCCCGTAGAGATAGGGACGAAAGTGGTGCACGGCCCGTACTACAGCCAACAGTTCCCGGCGAGTCACACAATAGTTCCGCTCTGTTTTACTAAGAGCCTGGCTGTAGTACGCGACCACTTGTTCCCCGTCCGGGCCTTCCTGGGCTAGTACTGCTCCGATCCCTACATCGCTCGCGTCCGTGTCCAGGATGAACGGTTTTTGGGGGTCAGGGAACGCCAAGACTGGGGCCTTCACAAGAGCCTCTCGCAATTCCCCAAAGGCAGCTGCGCAGTCGGTGTCCCAGCTGAACCGGCCCCCCTTCTCGGTCAGGCGGTGCAAGGGCCTGGCGATCTGAGCAAAGTCCTTCACAAAGCGGCGGTAATAAGACGCCAGGCCCAGAAAGCTACGCACCTCCGTCACAGTCCTGGGGACCGGCCAGTCCTTTACAGCAGTCACTTTAGCGGGGTCTGTGGCAATGCCGTCTGCCCCGACAACATGTCCGAGGAAGTGTGTTTCTCTTCTCAGCAGGTTGCACTTCCCAGGGTGAAGTTTCAAGCCAGCTCCACGGATGCGCTCGAACACAGTCTGCAAGTTTTGCAGTGCCGCCGAAAAGGTGGCGGTGTGCACCAGTAAGTCGTCCAGGTATACAACACAATGGGTCCGTGGAACTCCGGTGAGCACCCGCTCCATCAGGCGCTCGAACGTTGCTGGGGCATTGCACAGTCCAAAGGGCATCACTGAAAACTGCCACAGACCCTGGCCAATGGAGAATGCAGTTTTCTGACGTGCCTCAGGGGCCAGCTCGACCTGCCAGTATCCGCTGCGCAGGTCGAGGGAGCTGAACCAGCGGGAGCCTGCGATGTAGTCCAGAGCTTCATCGATTCTGGGAAGGGGGTACGAGTCCTTGTGGGTCACTGCATTCAGTTTGCGATAATCCACACAGAACCGCAGTGACCCGTCTTTTTTTTTTACTAGTAGGGCTGGCGCGGCCCAGGGGCTAGCCGATGGTTCAATTACCCCGGCAGCGGCCATTTCCAGAATCATGCCCTCGGCCGCTTCCCGCTTTGCCAAGGGTAGCCGCCGTGGTCGCTCCCGGATCGGAGCCGCGTCTCCCGTGTTAATGCTGTGCTGAACTAATCCAGTCCGCCCACAGTCCTCTATGTTTGCAGCAAAAATGTCCAAGTACCCCCTTAATAGTTCCCATAACTGGTCCTGCTGGCCCTGAGATAGACCCTCCTTACTCCTCTGCCACAGCGCTTTCACCGCATCAGTTATCCTGCAGTCCTGAGTTCCACCAGTTGTGGTTGCGGGGGGCGATGAACGTTCTGCAGGGGAGGGGGCGGAGACAGTTGAAACCCTTGCAAACTCTGCTTCTGGGAGCGGCCGGGTCCTGCCCCTCCGCGTCCGACGAAACTCCTTGGTCGGAATATGCCGCACGGTGGATCTGGTGCGGCGTTGCTCCCCTTCCTTCTCCCGACCCGGAATCAGGCGCAGTTGGCTCCGGCCAAGGCACAGGGTTCCCTCAGCCAAGTCGATGGTGGCTCCTACTTTGTTCAGGATGTCCAAACCCAGAATGCAGCGATCTTGTATCTCCGCCAGCCAAAACTCGTGTTGGATCGTGCAGTCTCCGAGCTGGATCTCCAGACGCCGTCGTCCCAGCATGGACGCGACCTGGCCGGTGACAGTGCGGAGGCAAATCTCGGTGGGCGTCCAGCCTCCCAGCCATCCGTCACCTTCTCTGGGGAGGACCCCGGGCCGCAGGATGGAGATGGTGGAGCCCGTGTCGACCAAGGCCTTGCACTGCACCCCATTTAAGAGGCAGGGTGCATGCAGACTGTTGCCCTGGCCAACACGGCCCACCATTGCCACAGCGTCGTTCTCATTGTCTCGATGGGTGGGGGAAGGAAGGTGAAGGAGCGGCGTGCCCCCGTTTACGCCGCTCCATTTTCGTTTCCCGCCGACGACGTCTCTTGTTCAGCCGGTACTGGGTGACGGCGGCGGCGGCATTGTGCATGCAGGTGACCCGGGCTTCCGCAGTTCCAGCAGCGTCTTACAGGCGTGGTCTGCCTGACAGTGGCAGTATCCTCGTCTCCATCGCTATCTTCCTTTTCTCTGACCGCGCGGACTTTGGGGATCCGGACTCGCTCACCCTCCTCGAGCACGGCCTCAATCCTTAGGGCATGGGTTAAAGCCTGCTCTAGGGAGGTTGGGGCAATGAGCCGAACCTGTTGTCTGAGCGCGGTGGGGTTCAGGCCACGGATAAACGCCTCCGTCGCCAGGTCTTCTTGTACAGCCGGAGGTAAACCAGGATACCCCCTCCGTGCCAAGTATTTAGTGTCCGCGGCCAGGATCCCGAGTTTCTCGCCACTGGCTCTCTTGCGCGTAGCGAGGCGATCGCGCAGGCTGACGGCTGACTCCACTTGTCCAAAGCGGCGCTGGAGAGCCGTGGATAGGGTATGGAAGTCACACGGCTCCTCTGGGTCTAAATCGAGCAATGCTTGCATCGCCTTCCCTTCCAGTGCCGCCGCCAGCTGCCCCGCCTGTTCTTCTATTCTCCAGTTGTTTGCCAAGGCTGCGAGGCGGAACTTTGCTTGGTAGGCTTCCCAGGGCGCAGTCCCGTCATAGCGGCCTGCCTTCACAGTACTCTTGTTGGCAGGTTGCGCTGTTTCCACCGCGGCAGGGGGCTGGGGCCGCCCAGGCTGATAAGGGTTCACGCCACTTCGGTTCCGTTCTCGGCCGTCCTCTTTCCCGCCACCGGCGTGCTCGTAGCCTCTCCTGGAGTAGCCCGCTCGGCTAGCCCCGTCTAGGCTGCTGCTCCCGAGGCATCCCGCCTGGTTGCCGTCTTCGGCGTCTCTCCGGAGGTGGCGCGCTTGGCTGCCAGCTTCTTTTTGCTGCAGCAAGAGTTCGCCGCCGTGGGTCTTCTGAAACGCGAGTCTTGCTTCTCCGCTTCGCCGCTGGGTGTTCTGCATCTGTCCCGTCAGCTGGGCGATCTGCTGCTCCATCCTCTGGATCTCTTCGTCCATCTTCCAGCTGCAGATCAAGTGCGTGTCATCCATCCCGCTTCTGACACCAATGTAGCGAGCACAGGGATTAACAGAGACACGCACACAATAGCTCTTTTAGGTAATGCAGTTTAATAAGCAGCTAACAGCACGTCAGCGCCCTCCTCGAACACACACACACAGCCCTTCCCCACCCCAGAGCACTACTCTGCCTCTCAGGGTGACATTCACATATTTAACACATAACACAGGAAGGGTAATAACGATTACAGGAAAATGCATGAAATAATACTGGAACTTTTACAGGGACAACAATTAAACACAACAACAATAATTCAGTTTCTCCCCTACCATAGTTCGTACTCCCAGCATCCTCTGCTGCACATTAACCAAATGTAGGGGACTGGCTCCGGGCACAGCGCCTTATTCGCCGACAGGTGGCAACGGCGAGTCAGTCCAGCCGTGCCCGTTACAATATTTTTCTGTATGCATTATTTTCTGTTGAGCACTACTGACACCGTTGAAACGGTCAGTCTTAGGTCGCCGGCGGATACATTACTCCAATCAATGCGTCTGAACCTGGTGTGTAATCCCAAGGTAACTGCTCACAGTTAACACGTTTTAATACGTTAATTCACGTTTTAAGTAATACAGTGTCACCTTCAGACATGTTAAAGGAGAAATTCGGAAATAACATACAAAACTATGCGCGAGTAAATACCATCCTAACTCCTAACATCCAAAAAAAAAAAAAAGAAAAAAAAAGAACAATTATATATATAGCTACCTAGATTGTATTGAATTAACAAAACAAATAATAATAATTAACTGAGAGGTATTGGAAGAAAAAATACGCCTATTTTGTTTATAACTTTTAGAATGTTTGTATGCTGTAGCTGCAATATTGAGTCTTTCCATCCACCTCCGGTTGCTTCATTCCGGAGATCCATTCAATTTATATATATATATATATATATATATATTTGCATGCCCCGGTAGCTAAATGCTTAGTAGTTACGGCGCTGGGCAAAACCAAAGCCCATGGCCAGTATTCAATATTTTTCTGTATGCATTATTTTCTGTTGAGCACTACTGACACCGTTGAAACGGTCAGTCTTAGGTCGCCTGCGGATACATTAGTCCAATCAATGCGTCTGAACCTGGTGTGTAATCCCAAGGTAACTACTCACAGTTAACACGTTTTAATACGTTAATTCACGTTTTATGTAATACAGTGTCCCCTTCAGACATGTTAAAGGAGAAATTCGGAAATAACATACAAAACTATGCGCGAGTAAATACCATCCTACCGGGGCATGCAAATATATATATATATATATATATATATATATATATATATATATATATATAAATTGCATGCATCTCCGGAATGAAGCAACCGGAGGTGGATGGAAAGACTCAATATTGCAGCTACAGCATACAAACATTCTAAAATTTATAAACAAAATAGGTGTATTTTTTCCTCCAATACCTCTCAGTTAATTATTATTATTTGTTTCGTTAATTCAATACAATCTAGGTAGCGATATATATAATTGTTATTTTTTTTGGATGTTAAGAGTTAGGATGGTATTTACTCGCGCATAGTTTTGTATGTTATTTCCGAATTTCTCCTTAGACATGTCTGAAGGGGACACTGTATTACTTAAAACGTGAATTAACGTATTAAAACGTGTTAACTGTGAGCAGTTACCTTGGGATTACACACCAGGTTCAGACGCATTGATTGGACTAATGTATCCGCAGGCGACCTAAGACTCACCGTTTCAACGGTGTCAGTAGTGCTCAACAGAAAATAATGCATACAGAAAAAATATTGTATACTGGCCATGGGCTTTGGTTTTGCCCACCGCCGTAACTAAGCATTTAGCTACCGGGGCATGCAAATATATATATATTTGTGGCACACTCTACAACCCGGTTTCTCAGAGACGTCGGATTCAGCGGCGAAGAGTTGCGTCGCACAGTGAAGAACTTATCTGAAGCAGCAGAGAGGAGCAGCACCTGGCTGTGGTTGAGACGGAAAGATTCTGGCTGGGGATCCCAAGCACAATAGAAAGAAAGAAATGCTGATGTACAGGTAAGTAAGCTGGGCTGAGTTGAGTGGGGGACGGAGGGGGGTCATGCTGGGACGCCAGAATCACCGTCGAGCCCTCTTGAAGTGTCGTGGGCTAGTCGGCGAAACACTGAGGATGGAAGGTGCCCACTTGAAAACCCCAGAGATGTACCCTACTTAGCTCAATCCAGACGGTTGTCATGCTGATGCGCTGGGGAGGCCGCACTTTGGTTGATCCCCGGAGGCAGCATCGCAGCCGTCGTGTGTGCTGATGCGCCAGGGAGGCAAAATAAGCTGATCCCTGGAGCCAGCATTACACTTCAGCCATTAACACCAGACAGAAGGAAACGTAAATGGATGGAGACACATATGGATCACATTAGTTTACTGTAAAGCTACGTCTTAGTTGGTGCTTATCTTGGCGAGAGCCGAGTTCAAATCAGCATGAAGTTTTAACATCTACTCTTGTGTAATGGAAATCATATATATATATATATATATATATATAAAAATTGCATGGACCTCCGGAATGAAGCAACCGGAGGTGGATGGAAAGACTCAATATTGCAGCTACCGGGGCATGCAAGTCTCCATATCGTAGATACCGGGGCATGCAAATATATATATATATATATATATATATATATATATATATATATATATATATATATATATATGACGGAGAGGCATATTCCCATTCCCTTAATAGTTAGGATGGTATTTACTCGCGCATACACTCTAAATCTGGGGTTGATACTGTGGAGGAAGCTTTTAAGGTGCTTCGAAGAACCTTTTTACTAGGGTTCCATGAGGAACCTTACAAATAAGGATCTTTTAAGAACCTCAAGGTTCTACTTGGAACCTTTTATGTTTATTTACAAACTTACATGCATAATATTATATATATATATATATATATATATATATATATATATATATATATATATATATATATATATATAATATGCGTGTCTGCATAATTTGTCTGGTTAAATAACATGCTAGGAATTACTGGTTTGCAATATCAATAAAAACAAAGAAATACTTTTTATAGAAACCCTTTATTACGGGTAGAGCAATAAAATAAATAAATACAGTATAGGAGTTATACTTTTAATTATAACACATAAATGCATACAAATAAAACAGTCTGTATATGTTTCATTACCCTTAGAATAACAAATACACAAATAAGTGAAAGGCTGACAACATTTCTTGACAGGTAGATATATAAATATATTAATTATAACTAATCATAATATATTATCCATAATGTAATTAATTTAATTACAAACAAAACAAGCAAAAACCTAACTTTAGTCACAAGTATTTTATAAAACAAGTATTATAAAAAATATTAACACATTTATTTATTTTTATTTATTTATTTATTGCATTTAGATAGCGCTTTTTATACAAAAGTATCGCAAAGCACTGTATAGTACATAGCAGGAAAAAAATCACAATCCGTTTGTATAGCAGGTCACACATATAACTGCTACACTCAGCCCATTTAAATACAGATTTAAACAGTATACACAATACAAAAGCACCAATTTTAAAGTTACATTAAAACCCACTAAGATAAGCGAGCCATTTTATAAAAGTGTGTTTTTAGTCTTGACTTGAAAACTGTAATGGACCCAGATTTCCTGATAAACGAAGGCTGAGCATTCCAGAAAAAAGCCCTGCCTCCCGTGTTGTTTTGTTGACCCTAGGAATAACCAGCAGCCCCACATCCTGTGATTTCAGAGTGTGGTTTGGAAGATACGGTGTCAGTAACTCCTGTAAATAATGAGGCGCTAATCCATTCAGGGCCTTATAAGTTAACAGCAAAATCACCATTTAAAAAAGTACATTACAATAATCAATTCTAGATGAAACAAAGACATGTATTATTCTCTCGGCATCAGATACAGAAATAATTAGAACATAAGAAGGTTGTTTCTTTTATTATTTATTTCTTATTTCTGTTTGTTGTTAGTAGCTTATTGATCCCAGAATCTCATCAAGCAGCTTCTTGAAGAATCCCAGGATGTCAGCTTCAACAACATTATTGGGGAGTTGGTCTAAGTTTGGCTATATTTCTCAAATGGTAAAAATATACTTTAGTAACTTCCCTAGTATGAGTCTAAAATGATAGATCAGACTCAAAGATTACCCTCAAACTCTTAATTTCGACTTTAAATTTTGATGAGAGACTGCAAGGGTCGTGCTCATGTAATCCTACATTTCCTTTTAGTTGGTTCTGTGAGCCCACTAGCATAACCTCTGTTTTATCTCAATTCAACATTAGGAGATTCTGTGACATCCAATGCTTGATGTCTGTAAGGCAAGTAGCTAATAACACCCAGGCAGAAGAATGACCTTGCTTTAGGGACAGATAACAGGTGGTTATCATCAGCATAGCTGTATACAACTGTAAGTTGCCCTGGGTAAGGGTGTCTGCTCAAAAGAAAAAAAAAAAAAATAGTAATCCCTGAGCCTGTGGTTATTATAGCAGAACCAACACCCTTATTGCTTTCCCGACCTGGCGCCTGACAAAAGAAAGTTTACTATTCCCACTATACTAGGTGGAGTTTTCTGATCTTTTTGGAGTACCCAAAATACATTTCTCAATATAATATTAGGCTGTTTTTTCTCTGTGGGTATTTGATATTGTACACAAAATACAAGGAAAAAAGAAGCCCAAATCTCTGGGTGAGGGCCTCAGGTTATTATTATTTGTTTATTTAGCAGACACCTTTATCCAAGGCTTACAGAGACTAGGGAGTGTGAACTATGCATCAGCTGCAGAGTCACTTACAATTATGTCTCACCCGAAAGACGGAGCACAAGGAGGTTAAGTGGCTTGCTCAAGGTCACACAATGAGTCAGTTTGCCGAGGTGGGATTTGAACCGTGGACTTCCTGGTTACGAACCCTTTTCTTTAACCACTGGACCACACAGCCTCCTCAGCAAGTAAATGTTGTCCATTCATTCTCAGACCAATTTTTGTATCAAGATGGAAGGGGTTTCCCCAGATAATGACAGGTGTGGGAGTTGTAGGGTCCTTAAAAAATAAAAAATAAAAAAATAAAAAACAGAAAAATAAATCACTTACACTGTATTTTAAAAATAAAATGCTGACGCAGCATCTTACGTTATATTGTGATCATCTTTATTTGCATATTCCCATTCCCTTAATTCTTCAATTTCAACACCATCCCTCTCCCCTGATGTAATAATTTATAGCTGTTAGTTTTTAATACTTTTCATGTATTGTATTTGATGCCATGGGCTAGAAGAATTGGAGGTAATTCTATTTATAAATTCACTGTTTGGCAACAGCAGTTCAAAAAATATATATATATATATATTCCGAATGTTTTCGTTAGAGACAAAAATCCAAAGTTTTTAATACAGGTGATTTATTTATTTACTTATTTATTTATTTATTAATCATTTTCAGCATCTTTAAACAGCTTGTTCAGTGGTAACCACGCACTGGATACTGAAGTAAACTGCAGCTACGTTCCAGCATGAATGAGACACGGACAGTGCGCCACGTTCAACCTTGACCTCTGTACACCAGAAGCAGTTTAAAGTAGATTTATGTACATTTAAAGCAACATTGTCTTTGTTCATGATGATATATGATAAGTGTATTAGTTTGGTTCTCAAACAAACAAACAAAAAAATCCTTGCATGTTTTTTGCCCCGCCCCAAGTGTAAAAACAAATATTCTCTGACAGCATATAGACATATAGACAGTGTCAGCACCGGTCTTACCAGTTTCAGCACCAGTCTTACCAGTCCCAGCAGTAGCAGCACCAGTCCCAGCAGTGGCAGCACCAGTCTTACCAGTCCCAGCAGTGGCAGCACCAGTCTTACCAGTTCCAGCAGTAGAAGCACCACTCTTACCAGTCCCAGCAGTAGCAGCACCAGTCTTACCAGTCCCAGCAGCACCAGTCTTACCAGTTTCAGCAGTAGCAGCACCAGTCTTACCAGTCCCAGCAGTAGCAGAACCACTTACCAGTCCCAGCAGCACCAGTCTTACCAGTTCCAGCAGTAGCAGCACCAGTCTTACCAGTTCCAGCAGTAGCAGCACCAGTCTTACCAGTTCCAGCAGTAGGAGCACCAGTCTTACCAGTTCCAGCAGTAGCAGCATCAGTTCCAGAAGTAGCAGCACCAGTCTTACCAGCTCCAGTTGTAGCATCAGTGTCATCAGTGTCAGCATTAACTTCAATAGCAGTGAACCAAACGCATGTCTCTCAATGAAGGTATAAACCCATCTACGTGTTCATATCTATAACTTCTATTCTTCTTGTCCTTTTAATATCACATATTTCTAACAGTGTGAATAGGGTAATTTTAGGAATTTGTTGTATCGCTTTGCAGTTTGCATTAATAGTCTCCAGGCTTTAAAATATGATAAATTTCACCTTCGTAACATGAACAGGATATGCACAGGGTTTTGTTTTTTTTTTTTAGACAAAAATTTGATTTTTGCCTCAGTAAAAATCTATTCCTAGCTAAGCCCCAGGTAACATTAAACTGGTAAGATGGACCATGTCTAGGCAAAATGATCACATGCTTGACATGATAAAACAAGCCCCACCTTGCCCAGACTTAGAGCCAAAGGATTGTATGAACATGTGCCCATACTCACCTTGCCCAGTCAAGCAAAAGGATCAGCTGTTTAATATCATACAGCATAATGCATCTTGACCAAACAACATGGTCAATAAAGTCTGCTATGTGAGCCAATTAATATATATATATATATATATATATATATATATATATATATATATATATATATATATATATATATATATATATATGTTTCTCTACAGCAGTTGAATTGACAGTAGAAAGTTATGTAAAATAGTTTTTTAAAGAAAACCTTTTTTTCATGAAAGAATATTTGTCTGTTAGTTAAAAGGACAGCTTGAAATTGTGTTTAGTTTTTCCTGAAGCTTACAGTACTCCCGAAAACATTTGTGGATCACTCACTTTTTTCCTTTGCACTTTAAGATATATGCTGTTTGTTGGCAACTGAAACTGCCCCTCCTCTAAAGTGATCAGATTGATTAGAGGTACAGTACTTGTGTCTCCCAATACCAATGCATCAAATTAACTTCATATGCAGAATTACATTGATTTTTTTCTATCATGTAATTGAAAAACCCTGTTAGAAATAATATGTAGTGCCTCTTTTTCTTATTAAATCTGTTTGTGTGTTTACGTCTTTGTCTACATGCCTGGTGACATACGAACAGAAAAATAGCTAAGCTTTTCTCGGCAGCCAAATGTTTATGTTTATAATTTTGTGTGCGAGCAGGAAGGCGTGGCCACTGGACTGCGTGTGTGCGTGCGCTTTGTGATTTGGGATTTGGTGTTTAATGTTATGTTAATGTTCTGTTGTTAGGCACACTGGACCTGCAAGGCGGTGTAGCCTACATCCTAGCCCGCGAAAGAACGCTTACTCAACTGTTCAAGTGATGCGCACCATTTCAGACGCTGTCATATATTGACACCGTAAACTACAATACTTAATGCTTTGTCACACAATTACCAGGAATTATTATTCAGTACTGTATTTTAAAGTTGTTTTTTTTAATTTTTTTACAGTAGTACTAAAATAAAATTGTTTTCAGTTTGCATGAGTGACAAATTATATTAAACACCATGGTTTTAAAAGAACGTCGATAAAAAAAAGTCTCATTTAATCAAGAGAAAAAGATAGTAATTTGTGTTTTATTATTTTCGTACCAGAACCGCCCGAGAAATCGTAGCAGTGAAGCAAATCTTATGTTTACCTCATACTTAATACTCATGTATCCTAGAAATCGTCATTAAACAATAGACTTAATGAAACATTTTACGTCAGAAAGTTCCCAGAAGTATCATAAGTATTACCCTTTTCCTCTCTCAGTTCAGCCCAATTGATTATCGTCATCAAGTTTAGTAAAAAGAAAAAAAATTAAAAAAATTACCTCAGAAATTCTATCATTGACCCGCATCATTAACAAAAGCAAAATAACCTTTTTTTATTTTACTCGTGGATGTTGTAGAGCTGTCTGTACGTCTTTAGTTTATATTTTTTCATTCATTCACACAAATAAAGATAATTAGCGTTATTAAAAGGTTTTACTCACCTCTCAGTGAAGAAAGCTCTCCCGCCTGTGAAGAAACGTTGAACACCTGCCTCTCGCTGTGGGTTGCGATGGCAGCTGATTGGTTGAGAGGGCAACCGCTGTTGCTGGGGCATTTCTTCGTCGACCGCGCTTTTTCTACTTTTAGTAGTTAAAAATTTCAAACAGCCTTTTGCCAGCGATAGCATAATGCATTTATTTATGTATTTATTTATTTATGTATTTATTTATTTATTTATTTATTTATTCATGTTGTATTGTGTTGTGCAGGGGCATCTTGCCCTGAGGTTTTATTATTGTGTTGAAGGTCGTATGGGTGTCTCCTACATATTTATCCAATTAAAGGTTCTTTTCAAGATGGATACAAATGGAAATAAACTACAATACACATGTTATACATACATATACTATTATGAATTCTAGTTAAATATTTGGAAGTAGCAGCACCAGTCTTACCAGCTCCAGTTGTAGCATCAGTGTCATCAGTGTCAGCATTAACTTCAATAGCAGTGAACCATACGCATGTCTCTCAATGAAGGTATAAACCCATCTACGTGTTCATATCTATAACTTCTATTCTTCTTGTCCTTTTAATATCACATATTTCTAACAGTGTGAATAGGGTAATTTTAGGAATATGTTGTATCGCTTTGCAGTTTGCATTAATAGTCTCCGGGCTTTAAAATATGATAAATTTCACCTTCGTAACATGAACAGGATATGCACAGGGTTTTGGGGTTTTTTTAGACAAAAATTTGATTTTTGCCTCAGTAAAAATCTATTCCTAGCTAAGCCCCAGGTAACATTAAACTGGTAAGATGGACCATGTCTAGGCAAAATGATCACATGCTTGACATGATTAAACAAGCCCCACCTTGCCCAGACTTAGAGCCAAAGGATTGTATGAACATGTGCCCATACTCACCTTGCCCAGTCAAGCAAAAGGATCAGCTGTTTAATATCATACAGCATAATGCATCTTGACCAAACAACATGGTCAATAAAGTCTGCTATGTGAGCCAATTAATATATATATATATATATATATATATATATATATATATATATATATATATATATATATGTTTCTCTACAGCAGTTGAATTGACAGTAGAAAGTTATGTAAAATAGTTTTTTAAAGAAAACCTTTTTTTCATGAAAGAATATTTGTCTGTTAGTTAAAAGGACAGCTTGAAATTGTGTTTAGTTTTTCCTGAAGCTTACAGTACTCCCGAAAACATTTGTGGATCACTCACTTTTTTCCTTTGCACTTTAAGATATATGCTGTTTGTTGGCAACTGAAACTGCCCCTCCTCTAAAGTGATCAGATTGATTAGAGGTACAGTACTTGTGTCTCCCAATACCAATGCATCAAATTAACTTCATATGCAGAATTACATTGATTTTTTCTATCATGTAATTGAAAACCCCTGTTAGAAATAATATGTAGTGACTCTTTTTCTTATTAAATCTGTTTGTGTGTTTACGTCTTTGTCTACATGCCTGGAACGCTTACTCAACTGTTCAAGTGATGCGCACCATTTCAGACGCTGTCATATATTGACACCGTAAACTACAATACTTAATGCTTTGTCACACAATTACCAGGAATTATTATTCAGTACTGTATTTTAAAGTTGTTTTTTTATTTTTTTACAGTAGTACTAAAATAAAATTGTTTTCAGTTTGCATGAGTGACAAATTATATTAAACACCATGGTTTTAAAAGAACGTCGTTAAAAAAAGTCTCATTTAGTCAAGAGAAAAAGATACAGTAATTTGTGTTTTATTATTTTCGTACCAGAACCGCCCGAGAAATCGTAGCAGAGAAGCAAATCATATATTTACCTCATACTTAATACTCATGTATCCTAGAAATCGTCATTAAACAATAGACTTAATGAAACATTTTACGTCAGAAAGTTCCCAGAAGTATCATAAGTATTACCTTTTTCCTCTCTCAGTTCAGGCCAATTGATTATCGTCATCAGGTTTAGTAAAAAAAAAAAAAAAAAAAAAAAAAAAAAAAAAAATTACCTCAGAAATTCTATCATTGACCCGCATCATTAACAAAAGCAAAATAACCTTTTTATTTTAATCGTGGATGTTGTACAGCTGTCTGTACGTCTTTAGTTTATATTTTTTTCATTCATTCACACAAATAAAGATAATTAGCGTTATTAAAAGGTTTTACTCACCTCTCAGTGAAGAAAGCTCTACCGCCTGTGAAGAAACGTTGAACACCTGCCTCGCGCTGTGGGTTGCGATGGCAGCTGATTGGTTGAGAGGGCAACCGCTGTTGCTGGGGCATTTCTTCGTCGACCGCGCTTTTTCTACTTTTAGTAGTTAAAAATTTCAAACAGCCTTTTGCCAGCGATAGCATAATGTATTTATTTATTTATTTATTTATGTTGTATTGTGTTGTGCAGGGGAGTTTTCCCTTCTCGTCGGGTCAGGCAGCATCCTCTGGCTGCTGGGCGACGTAGAGAGGGAGACATGAGAAGAGCAAAGGATTAAATATAAACACTTTCCGCCGGGTCAGACAGCATCCTCCGACTGCTGGGTGACGTAAAAGTGAGAGAGAGAGCAAAGTTTAGACATATAACATACAACAAACTGACTCTCGCTCCCGACGGGTCAGGCAGCATCCTCTGGCTGCTGGGCGTTTAGTGGAGCAAGAGACAGGAAGGGGACGAACAGGACAAAAGGACAGATCCTTCGCAACTCAGTGCAGCATCCTCAGGCAGCTAAGCTGGCAGCTGGGCGGCGTGTAGAGCTTAGGAAAAAGTGTCTCGTGTCCGTTTAGGAGAGACGAAAACAGAGAACCCCCCCCCCCCCTCGGTCGGGGCCCGCTCGGCAGGTGGAGGCACGGCCTACTGCATGAGGGGGCTGAAATGGTCCTGGACCTGAAATAGAAGAGAGGAGATGGGACAGCAAGGTTGAGGCCTGGAAGGCTTAGCGCATAAGCAGCAGAAGAATAGGATGTGGCAGGGGGTCCCCTCAGGCCGGCGAGGAACAGCCGGGCGGCAGTGGTTGAGACGAGAGGCCGACCCGGACAGCCGGGGGAGTGAGACTCACTTCCCCCCCTGAGGGAGCCCTGTGCGGACAGTGCGATATGGAAAGGAGCAGAGGTGGGGAGGAGGAGGAACAAAAAAGAGGTATGACACAGGCCCGGTTTTTGGGATGGAACCGCATAACAGTCTCGCGTTTTGATTGGTCCATGTCTGTCACATGAATATGTCGTCACACGAGTGGAAAAGCGTGCAGGCATTTTTAACATTGTGATCAGATAGAGTGATCTGCTTTCCACAACCTTACCATTAAAATATAATGTGGTATTACACTGTACTGATATTACAAACTATGAGGAATTACTTTATATAAATTATCATGTTATGCACGAATGTAAGAATTGGCTTTCTGTGGTGGTGTACTTTTTTCTTTCAAGTAGCATATATCGATAATCGTTTTTGCGATATATTTTAATATAAAACATATACGCTATTGCAGTTTTGTTACAGAATACATTAGTTTATCTCTAATGTAATCACAGTTTTACATATAGACTGCCCCTGTTTTCATTTACGTCGCAAATTCTGGGCTGCTTTGCTTTTCAGATAATGTCCCAAATTCTGGGCCGATTTGGTTTGCAGATAACATCCCAAATTCTGGGCCGCTTTGGTTTTTAGATAACGTCCCAAATTCTGGGCCGCTTTGGTTTTTAGATAACGTCCCAAATTCTGGGCCGCTTTGATAACATCCCAATTTCTGGGCTGCTCTGGTTTTCAGATAACGTTCCGAATTCTGCATTTTCGAATTCAGGCCAGTTTTTGAGCTATTCTGCTTAGCTGACAGCCGAGTTTCTAAGTCATGCATGCACAGTTTACCATAAACTGGACCGTTAACTCATTTAAGAGTACATGAATCAAAGTTAATGTATTTTTTACTCTCCTCAGAAAACATTTAGGAACATGGTATACCAAAAAAAAAAAAAAAGGTCATCTCATTTGCTTATGTAATGTCCATCAATATATAGTGAGGCATAGGGGTTTATCAGAACTTCTGGGTTTAAGAGACCAGTGACCTTCAACAACTTCAAATAAATCCTATTGTATTGTATTAGTCAGCATTTCCCTTATCTATTCCTGATCATTTATACTGTAGGTCAGGGGTTTTCAACCTTTTTTTGAAACTGTAGCCCTTCTATCTGGAGGTTTCAGCTCGAGTACCCCTTTACAATTTTCGCTCAACTGAACGGTACCTCAGTTACAATAAAATGGAGAATAATCTGATGACCCCCCCCCCTGTTTATTTAATAAGTCTGGGTGACAAACTGCTGGTTTAGGACAGAACAACAAACAGTAAGCTTAATTCTTAAAACTTTTAACTACAAGTATTTGGATGCACAGAATTAAAAAGACAAGTATTAGGTTAGGAGCACACCTATTTTTTGTAACTTTGACGGCCTTTTGTAAAAGTTTGAAGACCTTTTGATACCCAGCATACACTGCAATACCCAGCAAAGTTATACACTGATATTCTGATAGCACAGCAATTCAAATGAAGTTTGTAATTGGTTGTGTTCCTCAAATACACAATAAAAAGTTATATTTATAGGGTATACAGTTATACAGCGATACAGTGGTTTCGGACATCTAAGAACAGGTACTGCGAGCATCTGGATTCATACTCAGAGGTACTCTGTAGCCTCCTGGGACATTCACAGCTTGTTTGACACCCTCTTGTAGTTGCCCGTTTCTGCATATAAAGCAAAATGCTGTTTGTCAATCTCTCTTTTTTCTTATAAATCAGTCTTTGCAAGAATCATTCCAAAAACACTTGAATCAGTTAGGCACTACAGGCCTTTAAATTGCAGTACCAATTTGCAAGTTGCTAAGTGGTTGCGTTCCTCAAATTTGCAGTGCAAAGTGATATCTTAAAGAATAGGGTATGTAGTGCTTTTTTTCGCCTCCCCTTGCTTTTGGTGCAAAACTGTGCTCTGATACACTCAGGCTGATACTGTGATCACAAAACACTTGGAATGGACTTAAATTGGTGCTTCTGTACTCTTTTTAGATGCACAACAATCTTAGCTAAAGAAAATGGGTTCCTTCGAGTTCGTAAGACCCACGACCGCCATTAGCTGAGCCTTACCCCGATGGTGTTTTTATAATGGGATTTGCCATAGGGAAGGGGGTGGTCTCTTATCGTACCCGTATCTCCACGACCCCTGGGCCAACAAACTCAGAAGGACATTCTTTGCATACACAAGAGTCTTAGCTAAAGAAAGACATCAGCCACGGGTTCAAACGCCACCCCACCGCCAGATGGTGGCCGTTGCCCCAAAGGGGTTTTATAATGGGATTTCCCATAGGCATTTTTCAGGGTGCTGTATCTTGGGTTCCGGGGGTCCCCAAGACTTGAAAATCGGTATGGAGGTCCACCTCGGGGCCCCTGTCGATCCCTCCAAGCAACGTGTCCCCAGCTAGAAAGGACACCAGTTTAGACTTTTTTTGCCAACCTGGAGCTCAAAAGCTATTGGAAATGCAACCTTGACATTCCATCATGCTGAAAATGTGAAAATTTGTTGAAAATGTAGCATTTGAAAACGGGTGGCTCCCTGTGAAAGAGGGCCCCCAGACATGACCCTAGGAAGTTCAACCCGGTTTCTAGGCCCCGGGGTCATGGAGATATGACCCCGAAAAGGGTAGTTTTTGGACATTTTTGACAGGGCGTATCTCGGGTTCTGTGGGGGTTAGGAACTTGATATTTTTTTTTGCGTTGGGGCCCCATGGGGCCCCGCACAAGGAGTCACTATTTTTATGGTTCAAATGCCAGGACGGCTTGGCAAAGTGAATTTTTTCGTCATGACATGAGTTTTTGGGTGAACCACCACACCTTTTTAGGGGGTGGTTTGGGGTGCTCCCCTGAGTCTATATCACTTTGAATGGTGGTTCTACGTGCTCGGGTTCGAGAGATATGCCTGAAAATGTGTTTTATAACACTGCCATAGACATGAATGGGGCTGAATACCCGAAAATATATTTTGCAAAGAATTGCTAAGGTGGGTGTATGCGTGCAGGGGTTGTATGGTGGGTGTATGCGTGCAGGGGTTGCATAGTGGTGTGTGCGTGCAGGGGTTGCATGGTGGGTGTATGCATGCGGGGGTTGCATGGTGGGTGTATGCGTGCAGGGGTTGCATGGTGGTGTGTGCGTGCAGGGGTTGCATGGTGGGTGTATGCGTGCAGGGGTTGTATGGTGGGTGTATGCGTGCAGGGGTTGCATAGTGGTGTGTGCGTGCAGGGGTTGCATGGTGGGTGTATGCATGCAGGGGTTGCATGGTGGGTGCATGCGTGCAGGGGTTGCATGGTGGTGTGTGCGTGCAGGGGTTGCATGGTGGGTGTATGCGTGCAGGGGTTGTATGGTGGGTGTATGCGTGCAGGGGTTGCATGGTGGTGTGTGCGTGCAGGGGTTGCATGGTGGGTGTATGCATGCAGGGGTTGCATGGTGGGTGTATGCGTGCAGGGGTTGCATGGTGGTGTGTGCGTGCAGGGGTTGCATGGTGGGTGTATGCGTGCAGGGGTTGCATGGTTGGTGTATGCATGCAGGGGTTGCATGGTGGTACACGTGTGTGGAGGGGAATTGGAGTTCAGGTTTTGCGCACAAGAGGGGCGGGGAAAAGACTGGGAAGGGTAGGGTAAAAGAAAAATTACTACAAGCATTTATTTTCACTTTCGACTCCCAGTCTCCTTACCATCACTTTATGATTTTATTTTGTGATTATTTAATTATTGTCAAAATAAACGGCCTTCATCTACTCACAGTTGCAGTCTCATTTCTGTCCAAAAAGAACCTGAAACACTACAATATATTGATGGACGTTACATAAGAAAATGAGATGTCCTTTTTTCGGAATACCATGTTCCTTCCCAAAAATGTGTTTTAATATTAGCCTTTAATAAAGGAAAACGGCTGCTTTAATTAATTTTCATGTATCTATTTCAGTGCAATGTAGTTTCTTCATGTAATAAGAAATACGTTTAACATTTACATTTTTGTTTTTTTCATTAAAAAAAAAAAAAAAAAAAAAAAAGATTTCTGGGGAGAGTAAAAAATACATGAACTTTGATTAATGTACTAAGGGTTACTCTCAAATAAATTCACGATCCAGTTTATGGTAAACTGTGCATGCATGACTTAGAAACTCGGCTGTCAGCTGATTCCCCAAAACTGGGCTGAATTCGGAAATGCAAAGCGGCCCAGAATTTGGGACGTTATCTAAAAACCAAGGCTGCCCAGAATTTGGGACGTTATCTAAAAACCAAAGCGGCCCAGAATTTGGGACGTTATCTAAAAACCAAGGCGGCCCAGAATTTGGGACGTTATCTAAAAACCAAGGCGGCCCAGAATTTGGGACATTATCTGAAAAGCAAAGCGGCCCAGAATTTGGGACGTAAATGAAAACAGGGGCAGTCTATATGTAAAACTGTGATTACATTAGAGATAAACTAATGTATCCTGTAACAAAGCTGCAATAGCGTATATGTTTTATATTAAAATATATCGCAAAAACGATTATCGATATATGCTACTTGAAAGAAAAAAGTACATCACCACAGAAAGCCAATTCCTACATTCGTGCACAACATGATAATTTATATAAAGTAATTCCTCATAGTTTGTAATATCAGTACAGTGTAATACCACATTATATTTTAATGGTAAGGTTGTGGAAAGCAGATCACTCTATCTGATCACAATGTTAAAATGCCTGCACGCTTTTCCACTTGTGTGACGACATATTCATGTGACAGACATGGACCAATCAAAACGCGAGACTGTTATGCGGTTCCATCCCAAAAACCGGGCCTGTGTCATACCTCGACAGACATCTACACCTGCACTAACCTGAGCGTTTGAAATGGAAGGATCGTCACACTCTTGTGCTGTTCGTAACATTCTGAACTACAGAAGAGTCAGGTTCGGTTTCTGTTGATGTCTCTGGCGTTGGAGGTTTAGCTTTTTTGTTGTAGAAAAACTCCAAACGTAGCTGTATTTTTGCCATTTTAACAGGGCTCAAATTCACTCCGTTTTAGCACATATTTTCGCTGACTGAAAAAGTGAAAGTCTCACACGAGAACAAATATAACGGTGAAGGGTCTTAGACACTCTTTGTTATGTTATTATGTTTTGAAAGTTTGAAATAAACTGCGCATTTTTAAATAATAAACCCTGGCAACAGTGGCGTAGCCAGGATTTTTTTTCGGGAGAGGGTGGCAATGGTAACTTTTTTAAGGTGAATAGATAGTCACAGTGGTGAAATTGGCAACCTGATTTCTTATTAGTGCATTGACGTTTTATTGTCGAAAAATAAAGAACTTTTTTTTTTTTAACAGAAGATCCAATAACCAAATACACTGTTGTGCAAAATAGTTAAAAAGAGAGATTCAGTTCAGAACACTTCCGTTTAAAAACTAAAAAGGAAATACGAAGCAAAGGACTTGAACTTTTAACATGCGCATCAGATTTCAATTTCACATTATGATAATAAGTAACTATATATAATTTCATTCGTACTTATGGTTGTTCATTTCACATTTGGTGTTCAAAGCAAAGCAAACCATTTTATTTAATTTCACAAATCCTGACTAATGTAATTACTCTTTGACTGACGCAGGACTGCCGATGGTACCTAATCTTCTGGAGGTTCGGGGGAGGAGGGACTTGTGTACACAGTTGCATTAACTACATTGTATAACTACAGCGCCTTTAAACACAAAAACATGTACAAACAGCTGATCCAACAAAAAACTTGGTTGATTGACAGCAAATCCAACCACTCATTTTTTTTTGGTATCACACTGCACTGACATTCGCTGACGGACACGTTGTAGCCTAAACAAATAATCAGAATGAAAACAAGTAGGTAATCGAACTCAGGAATTGAAACAGTTTTGCCGGTTTTCTCTCAGCAGCGTCCAGAACTGCTTTCATTCTGATTTATTTCTTTAGTTATTCAATTAATAACAGGTTGTACATTTACCACTCCATCTCCAAGACCTGGATGGACTTGGTTACCGTCCCTTGATGAAGCTGGCTGCACAATCCGTGAAAAATAATAATCTTATTAGTAGGCTGGCTGCTGGAGAGGTCAGCTGGCAATAAGATATGTCATGAGGCGAGTGCATTCTATGTAAATACATAGGCTACTCATTACATAGTAGATGTCCTCTACCACATCTATGTGTGTAGTAGCTAGGCTACATAGCATATACAGTAATGATAGCCTATATGTTTCATGCATCTGTGTTTGGGGTTGAGCAAGTACAGCTTGCTTATGTATTCTCATTGGTTGATAGCAACGCGGTAAATAAAAAAGTTCTTTCCGTGAGCGAAAAGAAAAATCAGCGCCGCCCATGCCACGTCTGCCCCGCTATAATGGGAAGCGAAAAATATAACAATATTGCAATTTCTTACACATGTTTCAGTGTGAACGACCCTAACACAGTGGCCCTAACACAGCCTGGCAGAAATCTGGGGGGGGGGGGGGGGAAACGGTGTCAGTAGTGCTCAACAGAAAAGAATGCATACAGAAAAATATTGTATACTGGCCATAGGCTTTGGTTTTGCCCAGCGCCGTAACTAAGCATTTAGCTACCGGGGCATATATATATATCCCGGGCATGCAAGACTCCATATCGTAGCTACCGGGGCATGCAATTATATATATATATATATATATATATATATATATATATATATATATATATATATATATTATTACTATTATTATTATTTATTTCTTAGCAGACGCCCTTATCCAGGGCGACTTACAATTGTTACAAGATATCACAGTATTTTTACTACAATTACCCATTTATACAGTTGGGTTTTTACTGGAGCAATCTAGGTAATGTACCTTGCTCAATTGTACAGCAGCAGTGTCCTACACCAGTGATTGAACCCATGACCCTCCGGTCAAGAGTCCAGAGCTCTAACCACTACTCCACTACTTGTTATTTTATTTTTTTTGGATGTTAGGAGTTAGGATGGTATTTACTCGCGCATGCAGGTTCAGACGCATTGATTGGACTAATGTATCCACAGGCGACCTAAGACTCACCCTTTCAACGGTGTCAGTAGTGCTCAACAGAAAAGAATGCATACAGAAAAATATTGTATACTAGCCATGGGCTTTGGTTTTGCCCAGCGCCGTAACTAAGCATTTAGCTGCCGGGGCATGCATATATATTATTATTATTATTATTATTTATTTCTTAGCAGACGCCCTTATCCAGGGCGACTTACAATCGTAAGCAAAAACATTTCAAGCGTACAATACAAGTAATACAATAAGATATATATCATTGCATGCACCTCCGGTTGAAGCAACCTGAGGTGGATGGTAAGACTCCATTTCGTAGCTACCGGGGCATGCAAGACTCCATATCGCAATTATATATATATATATATATATATATATATATATATATATATATATATATATATTGTAGCGAGCACAGGGATTAATGGAGACACGCACACAATAGCTCTTTTAGGTAAATACTCTTTTATTGAGATTTTACATTTTTTACATTTACACCCATTCGTTTTTTCATTCATTTTACATTTCTTTTAAAGATGACATTCATGCATACAGACATACATTTTGTTTTAAAAGCATTTAAAATACATTTAAAAACACCAAGACAATTGTGCTTTGTACATGGTTAAAACAGACACAGATTAAAATCAACATGAAAAAAACCTGTGCTGTTTTAAAAGTGACTGGAAAAAAAGAACCATCTATAAAAAACCAGTGCTTGTGAGGGCCGGGGAGTGCTCTCTAAAAAAGTGAACATAAACCTAGATCTAAAACAGGGACAGGGAAAAAGGGACAGTGTATAAACAGTGAGTTAAAATTCTAAAATTTTAAAACACTTAAAATGTAACTTTTAATAGTTTACATTAAAAATCTTAAAGATACATAAAACAAAACAAAACAAAATCAAATAAAACATTCAAATTAAATCAAAGGTCCATAAAACTGAAACAAAAAGACTACATAAAACCAGGGCACCGTTGAAAAACGGTCATGCCAGCTAAAAAGGGCGGAATGCTGGCATGACAAAATAAATAAAAGGCTTAGCGGTGCCCCGTAGTCCCGCTCCTAGGAGCTAGCGGTTCCAGTTTTTTCCTTTATTCCATCTTCACGTCCTGAAGTCCGGCGATCCTCCACTCCGCGCAGGCCTTGTCCTTCCCGAGGGTCCGGATGTCCAGAATTACAAAGTCCTTGATAAGAGTTTGTGCCCTTCTGGTCGTGGTGATAGTGTCTAGCTCCTGCTTGTGATAGACACAGACGTTACGGCCTTCCCACAGGATCTGCTTGACAACATTGATGACGCGCCAAACGCACTTAGCTGTGCTGGTAGTGATTCCTCCCGCAGGCCCATAGAGCACAGTCTCAGCGGTCATCTTGGCCGTGTCAGCAAACCTGTTTAGGAAGACAGAGACAGAGAGCCAGACACTGCCAGCCACATCACACTCCCAGAAGATATGGGCTGGTGTTTCTCTCTTGCGGCACTTTGCATAGGGGCATGTTTCTACTTGGGCTAGTCCCCTCCTGAACATGAACGCTCGAGTGGGGAGTGCACTGTGGACGGTGTTCCATGCTATATCCTTCTGGACATTACTGAGGCAGCTGTGAGACACATTCTCCCAGATTTTTTGGCTTTGGGTGAGGGAGAAAGTAGCTACTTTTTCAATTTCCTGGGAACCGGCAAGATATTTAGTTACAGCCTTGTATTCCCAGGAGGCCAATTTTGCTTTATCTAAGCCCAATTTATATATAGTGTCCCTTAAGGTTCTATAATACAATGGGGGGTCCCAGGAGTACGGCACGGTGTTATCAATAGTGCAGAGGCCCAAGGCCCTGAGACAGGTGGCAAAATAGAAACGATTCATGTAACATACCTTCCTGTCCAGGGCCTGGATGTTCTTGATAGTTTGCGTGAGCCCCTGCACTCGGGTGAGCTGCACAACGTCCGGGACCCCCTTACCTCCCTTCTTGTCGGCTTTACTCAGGGTGGCTCGCTTTACCCTCTCCATCTTGCTGCCCCAGATAAAGCGGTGGATAATGCGGTCCGGACCGCATTATCCACCGCTCTTTTAGGTAATGCAGTTTATTAAGCAGCTAACAGCAAGTCAGCGCCCTCTATGAACACACACACACAGCCCTTCCCCACACCAGAGCACTACTCTGCCTCTCAGGGTGACATTCACATATATATCAAACAACACCGGAAGGGTAATAACAATTACAGGGAAATGCATTGAACAGTACGCAAACTTTTACAGTAACAACAAATAAACACAACAACAATAATTCAGTTTCTCCCCTACCATAGTTCGTACTCCCAGCATCCACGGCTGCACATTAACCAAATGTAGGGGACTGGCTCCGGGCACAGCGCCCTATTCGACGGCAGGTGGCAACGGCGAGTCAGTCCAGCCGTGCCCGTTACACAGCCCCCATCTTAGGGCCGAACGTCCCGCTGGCCCAACACTTAATGTCTCACAAAGTCAGAGAGTCCCGGGGGTGGTCGACGGATACGCTGGCCACGCTGGAGCACAGGTGCAGCGGGCTGGGAGTCAGCTGGAGCCGGAATGCTCCTACCTGGGCCACCAGCTGGTGAACTATTCGGTGGTTGCAAGGGGGAAGCGCTTTCCCTGTCCTGGGAGCTGGCCTCCGGGCTGGCTGCAGGGACAACCGAGTTTGTTCCAGGGCGGTAGGGGGCCAAGCGGTCTTGGTGGAGCACAACTGCCCGGCTACGGGTCCGCAGCCGCACTCGAGAAGTCACCTCGGAGAGCCTCTCCAGAACAACACAGGGGCCCTCCCAGTTACTGGCCAGCTTGGGGCAGAGTCCCTTTCTTCGCCGAGGGCAGTGAGTATCGTATGCCCGTTTCTGGCGCTGGCCAGCTGAGGTGAGGTGCTTCCGAGCGTAAACATGGGCAGTGTCCAATCGGTCCTGTAGCTGCTGGAGGTATTCCGGGCCGGTAGGTTCCGGAGTGTGGAGCTGAGGTGGCCGGCCAAACACAAGGTCCACTGGGGTGCGGAGCTCTCTCCCAAACATAAGAGCCGCTGGCGTGCACCCTGTAGATTCATGCACTGCAGTCCGGTAGGCCATTAGGACCAAGGGCAAGCATTGATCCCAGTCACGCTGGTGCTGGGAGGTCCACATGGTCAGCTGGGTGGCAAGGGTGCGGTTAAACCGCTCCACCAATCCATCGCTCTGTGGGTGTAGTGGGGTCGTCCTGGTTTTCTTAATACCCAGCCGCCTGCACACCTCACCAAACACCTGCGCTTCAAAGTTACACCCCTGGTCACTGTGTAGCTCCTCGGGAACCCCAAACCGGCAGAACATGCCTTCCAGCAGTGCCTCCGCGCAGGTAGTCGCGCTCTGATCGGGGACTGCGTACGCCTCGGGCCATTTAGTAAAGTAATCCATGGCCACCAGGACGTACCGGTTGCTCCCCTCCGTCCGTGGAAACGGCCCTAAGATGTCCACACCGACGCGCTCTAATGGTGCCCCCACCTGGTATTTTGTCTTATTAACTTTAATTAACACCAACGATATTCATCCACAAATTAGTTCATTGTGTAAACATATCCCAGGGTTTCTACTGCGCATCTCCTTCTACCTTCCTTAGCTCCACACATTCCCACAATCCCCTTCTGCTACTGCACACTCTGAAAAGAGATCCCACTGGATGAGATTGTTTATTACATCTTTAAAGGGAGCGTATAAAACCAATGAACTACTCCATTGCATGTTAAACTTATTTTCGATCAACCAATGAGTTAGAAATAAGTGTGCATGACATGGCCAGTGACTGTGACTTATTCGTGCTGCAAATGATTTGATGTTACACCACCACTCTCTTACTTCAGACAAACACCACAACCCCTAGTCCTTTACACATTTACACATTTTTTATAAACAAAACACAAAACATCCATATAAGATGGATATGTGTAAAAGATCTGAATCATTGATATGTCCAGAGGGTGAAACAATGTGGCAGGAAAATGGTTCATTTTTATGGGACAGCACTGGTAATGGAACCTAAGTTAAAAAAAATAAAAAAAAAATCAGGAAGATAAGCTGTGTACCAAACATAGACAATAACTCAAAAGTGAATTAAGTTTCCGATTGTATACCTGGCTATACACAGTTACTACTGATATAAAGACATTTTGGCTCATCTAACCTAGGTCTATGGCATATCCTGAACACAGATTATTACAAAAATATGATTTCAAACAGCATACAAATGTAAGGGGACAGAGAAAAATAATAATTTGAATCTATCTGTCTCTCTAATGCAGGTTCCTAAACATCACGTTGTAATTCTAATTACCTTTTCTTGTCCCTTGTCAAATCTACCCCATACTGTGCTGGCTTGGCCGCCTCCAGCATCTTCACCATCTCCGTCCAGCAAGGATACAACACCAGGAGAAGCAGGTCTTTTTTTACAAATCTGAAAAAAATACATTTGTATTTTAGATGTAATTTCTTGTCACGGGACATTATGTAAATGCTATTATCCATGGTGCTTACGACAAACATTTACACTTGGGTCTCTTTGAGAAAGACATTACTAAATCTCAATAAAGAATTTGCCATGCTTACAATTTGCCTATGCTTATGTATACATATACATCTCCTGCCACGTAAACTCTAAACGATGAACATGACATATCAACAGTATGTACAGGATAGAATAAGAATTAGCAATGAAATGTTTAATCACAGTCTGATGAGGGATTATCCAGATGTATGTAAAACTGTGTGACATTCACAATCTTGTATATTATCATTAATGTATACTCTATAATGTTGATGCTAAGTTTCCTGTCAATTGGATAAACAGTTTGTAACAAATTGTGTGTGTGTGTGTACAGCCACCTCCACTTCATCCCCTTCGCAATGGATTTCATCCCCAGCTGGGGATAACAGAGCTGGTATAAAAATCCAACTGTAGTCTCCCTTGGAGCACCAGACAGTGGCATGAATAAAGAGATTAGAAATTGCCCGCTTAGAGGGTATAAACTATCTCTTTAAAGTTTAAAATTACCAGCTTTTAGTGGTTGGTGTCCAGTCGTCACTTTTTACAGTTTCTTCGTTTCACTTTTCCTTTTGTTCACTAATCCTGGTGCAATATATATATATATATATATATATATATATATATATATATATATATATATATAAAATAAAGAGCTAGTTATAACTTTTAAATGAATCTTAACCTCAAAAACACTATCAGGGGGTCCTCGAGTGGCTCACCTGGTAAAAGCGTGGTTGTGTGGTCATACAGCACAGGTTCGCGTCCTGGCTGTGCAAAGTTGTCGGTCTTCGCTGTGAATTCCAAAGGGAGCGTAACATTGGCTCTGGCACTCCCGTGGGTTAGGGAAGCAAAAACAAAAGGGACTGTTTCTCCTCATTGCGCTACAGTGAACCCTGCTGGCCAGGCGCCCTGTGAGCTCAAAAGCGGACACCTGCAGGGCTGGCCTTTGTCCTCCAGAGGTCAGTAGCTCGCTGACATCCGCTCTCGAGTTCCTGGGTGTAAAAGAGGATAATAGTTTGGTTGTGGGATCGGAGGACGCCCACTGAACCTTTGGATCTCCTGAGCTGTGTAAGGAATTGCTGCGATGAGGAGAAAAAATAATTGGACATTCCAAATTGGGGAGAAAATCGGGGGTAAAATAATTGGGCACACTAAATGTATATATACATAACTTCACGTCTGTCCCCAGGCAGGACGATTGAGATATTCGGTAAAGAAACAATGCTATAATTAATCCCTGTAATTACGCCAATTACAGATGTTTCTTTTGCTCCTAAATTATATTGGGATGGTCAGTAAATCATTTGCTGACAATTGCATCATTCACAGAAGGTGTGCGGCAGGTGTGGGATTAATTGGGCCTATTTATATCCCCATCGCTCACAACTTCTTAATTTCATTTTCAGAAATTGTAAAACAGTTTGTGTTAACTCTATAGACACCAGCCCCCTATATACCAACTAAAGTCCATTTATATTAAATATTTAAGTACGAGCATCCCAGGGAGAAAACTAGAATAGCAAATGAGCAAGTGTGCTCAGGTCAGCGCTTTGTGGTAACTGCAGGTATTTGCATCACACTGCTGAATGACCAATAGCCACCCAGTACTGTACATTGCAAATGGGCTGTTTCATCTGAGCTCAACTGTGTTAACCCTGACCTAGTCGAGGTTAGTGAACCCTGTTGTTCTGATTATCAACATAATGTCAATAAATCTTACAACACTGCATCACACACTTAAAGCAGTTTTTGGCAAAAACACCCACCACCACTGTCAAGTGCATAGGAAAAACAACCATAGTTTAACTGCAGTGGAGAAGATTGGATTTAAATAATTGCAAAATACTGCATGTTTGTATATTGAAATAATGAACATGTTAATGATTATTAAAAATACCAATTGTAGTTGTTTTTTTCAGACAAACATAAAACTGTAGGCCACTGTTTAGTGTCTGAAGGGGACACTGTATGCTAACCAAAGCCCATGGCAAGTATACAATATTTTTCTGTATGCATTATTTTCTGTTGAGCACTACTGACACCGTTGAAACGGTGAGTCTTAGGTCGCCTGCGGATACATTAGTCCAATCAATGCGCCTGAACCTGGTGTGTAATCCCAAGGTAACTGCTCACAGTTAACACGTTTTAATACGTTAATTCACGTTTTAAGTAATACAGTGTCCCCTTCAGACATGTTTAAGGAGAAATTCGGAAATAACATACAAAACTATGCGCGAGTAAATACCATCCTAACTCCTAACATCCAAAAAAAAAAAAAAAAAAAGAAAAAAAAATAACAATAATATATATATATATATATATATATATATATATATATATATATATATATATATATATATAATTGCATGCCCGGTATCTACGATATGGAGTCTTGCATGCCCCAGTAGCTGCAATGTTGAGTCTTTCCATCCACCTCCGGTTGCTTCATTCCGGAGGTCCATGCAATTTATAAATATATATATATATATATATATATATATATATATATATATATATATATATATATATATATATATATATATATATATATTGCATGCCCCGGTAGCTAAATGCTTAGTTACGGCGCTGGGGAAAACCAAAGCCCATGGCCAGTATACAATATTTTTCTGTATGCATTATTTTCTGTTGAGCACTACTGACACCATGGAAACGGTGAGTCTTAGGTCGCCTGCGGATACATTAGTCCATTCAATGCGTCTGAACCTGGTGTGTAATCCCAAGGTAACTGCTCACAGTTAACACGTTTTAATATGTTAATTCACGTTTTAAGTAATACAGTGTCCCCTTCAGACATGTCTAAGGAGAAATTCGGAAATAACATACAAAACTATGCGCGAGTAAAACTCCAAACATCCAAAAAAAAAATAAAAAAAAAATAACATTAATATATATATGTTGTTATTCTAAGGGTAATGAAACATATACAGACTGTTTTATTTGTATGCATTTATGTGTTATAATTAAAAGTATAACTCCTATACTGTATTTATTTATTTTATTGCTCTACCCGTAATAAAGGGTTTCTATAAAAAGTATTTCTTTGTTTTTATTGATATTGCAAACCAGTAATTCCTAGCATGTTATTTAACCAGACAAATTATGCAGACACGCATATTATATATATATATATATATATATATATATATATATATATATATATATATATATATATATATATATATATATATAATATTATGCATGTAAGTTTGTAAATAAACATAAAAGGTTCCAAGTAGAACCTTGAGGTTCTGAAAAGATCCTTATTTGTAAGGTTCCTCATGGAACCCTAGTAAAAAGGTTCTTCGAAGCACCTTAAAAGCTTCCTCCACAGTATCAACCCCAGATTTAGAGTGTATGCGCGAGTAAATACCATCCTAACTATTAAGGGAATGGGAATATGCCTCTCCATCATATATATATATATATATATATATATATATATATATATATATATATATATATATATATATATATATAATTGCATGCCCGGTATCTACGATATGGAGTCTTGCATGCCCCGGTAGCTGCAATATTGAGTCTTTCCATCCACCTCCGGTTGCTTCATTCCGGAGGTCAAGGGCGTAGGTTTGGTTTGAACATTGGTGGGGACACAATTTTGTAGGGGGGCGGAGTCACGGTCGCTAGTGGGGTTCGGGGGCATGCCCTCCCGGGAAGAAATTTTTTAGTAGACAGCTATTAAATGGTAACTTCTGGTGGCTTGAAATGAATGCTGGACATGAATCGAGGACAGTTTGATTGACATGAAGTTGGCTGGTATACACTTAAAACACTATGATAAAGTGTCCCTCCTGGAAGCTGGTTTGACATCCCTGCTGTAGAATTACTAATAACCTGAATTATAACCTATCCCAGCCTTACTGTAAGCTACCAATACCCCTGGCGCTACAAGCATGAGCACATGCACGCTCACGTGCTCTGCCTGCCACTCCTGTGTCTGTGCTGCTGCTCGTACCTGGGTGCATTGCTTCATTCACCTGATAAAATAATAAATTGATGCATGCCATATAGAGAGAAAATATATGGCTATGCTAACTTTATTTGCTGAGTATTACTATACAGCATTAGCCTACTATTATATCACAATGTGCCTCAAACAATAATATATCTCAAAACTGAGTCTAACACTTTCACTGTTATAATCACTAAGCCATTACAGACCCCACCTGCGACCCTGTTGCTCCACCTGCCTCTGTACTGCTTTTACCAGGCTGCACTGCTTCACTCGCCTGATAAAATGATAAATTGATGCATGCTGTTTAGAGAGAAAGTATGACTCTGTTAACTTCATTAGTAAATTATTTTTTCATTTGCTATGAGAATCATTATCAATTGTGTTTATTACTTTAATAACATCTTCCTACTTACACTTTGACTTTTTGTAAAAAAAACTTCCTTATGTCCATCTTTATTTTTTTGGTTGCTATTATGCTTTAGTCACCTAAAGCCAAATTGAAGTGATTAGCTAACGTTAGTTGAATGACGATATCAAAACATGCTCACGCTCACGCACACTCTCTCTCTCTCTCTCTCTCTCTCTCTCTCTCTCTCTCTCTCTCTCTCTCTCTCTCTCTCTCTCTCTCTCTCTCTCTCTCTCTCTCTCTCTCTCTCTCTCTCTCTCTCTCTCTCTCTCTCTCTCTCTCTCTCTCTCTCTCACACACACACACACACACACACACACACATAATGATTTAGCTGTGAAACAAGCTAGCTAGCCACCAAGGACGTTGGGTTAGCAGCTAGCAATGGGTCGCTAACGTAATAGGTAGGTAGGTAGGTAGCTTTATTCTCTCAAACTATGTTGCTGACGAGCTGACAATACCTTCAGCCGCGGCACCTGGCTTTCATTCAGTCAGTGGCTCACACTCATATCAGCCTGACCGGCAAGCGGCAACTTCAGATGAGCGTCTTTCCAGAGTCCAGCCTAAACCAGCGGTTCTCAACCTTTTTTTTACTCACGCCACACTGAAATTTATTTGTATATCTGTCGTTGTCCCCCCCCCCCCCCCCCCCCCCCCCCCCCCCCCCCCCCCCCCCCCCCCCCCCACCATTAATTTGACTTTTTATATATTTTTTATTACTGCCTATATAATATAGTGCATTTATTTAGCCGCCTGGATAGTCACACTGTCCATTCAATCAAATACATATGTTCGTGTTCGCTTTTTACACACACGATACAAAAATATCAAGCAAGGAGTAAGTTAGTTACAAAGGGAGGAAGGAGGATTGAAATAATATGACAACGCATTAACCAACAAACACAAACATCGAATTAAACTGATTATATTTATTCTTATTTTTTAAAATAAATGTGAAAATTATGGCACAATGTACACCGTTTAAGAATGACTAGAATTTTTTTTTTTATTTTAAACCCGGAGATTTACCTTTCACTCCCGAGTCCTTGTGCACTTTCGCACTTCAATGAAAACAACACACTCTGCTGGTCCCTGACGTCAGCCACGCACTGAGTCCATGTTACAGTGATGCAGTATGGAAGGGCCAAAGCCAATCAAATTAGCGTTTTTTTTTGTTTTGTTTTTTTTGGAGGAGGGAGGACTAACGAGGGGGAGGGGCGGGGGGCTTGAGAGAGTTAACCCTTTGTGGAGCAGATAAAATGACTTGACAAAAGACGTTTAAGATTTATCAAAATTATTGGTAGGGACAATTCAACGGTCCCTTGACATTGGTAGGGACATGTCCCTACCGTCCCTAGCTAAATCTACGCCGGTGCGTGAAATAGTAGACTTTGTAATGTCTCCTGTTGTGAAAAAGTCGTCACTTTCACATTTGCAGATTTTAATTGGAGAATTTCTCAGCGAATTTAATAGACTGTATCCTGGTAATTTTATACCAAAATTGCATTACTTGGTACACTACCCCAGATTGCTAGCTGAATTTGGACCACTTTGATCACTTTGGTGCTTACGTTTTGAAGGAAAGCACCAGTACTTTAAGCGGCTTGCAAGAAATGTGTGGAACTTCCGGAACATCTGCTTTACTTTAGCAAAAAGACATCAACAAAGACAGTGTTGGGATTTTTGTTGTGCAGATGCTTTGCATCAGTCATATGAGCAAGAAGGGTCTTGTGTTGTTCAGCTATCATCTACATCTTTGAAAGACATTATTCTTGAAAAATGCAATATTCAAGCCAGTGAACTTGAAGCTGATGAAACCATACTGAAAGTAAAGAAACTAACTGTGGATCACGTGAAATACGAAGTCAAGGATTACTTCATTGTCGATGTAGTCCATGAGGATTTACCCATTTTTTTCAAAATCTTGCATATCATTCAGTTTAGGTGTACATGGATTTTGTGTGGGAAACTGTATTTTGCTCTGGAATTTAATTCTCACCTTCATGCCTTCAAAATAGAGGCTTTGCATGAGTGGTGTACATTAACACCTGGCAATGAAGTTGACTACCATGCACTAGATGCTTATGAAGACAGTGATGGATGTTTATATATTGCACCTCATCATACTGTGTATAAGGTACTGCTTGCATTTACAACTGTGATATTAATTACAATGGCAGGTTAACATTGGTGCTTATTTTTCTGATTAATTTTATGTTTTTTTGTTCATTAGGTGAAGAAATAGATGGTGAGACTCTTTTAGGTCTGACAGAACATATGATTGGAAAGATCTTCCGAACTATGAAGGACCAAGTCAAATTTTTAAAGGCTCTCGAGAACCTTAAAAGGTATGTAATGACAAATATATTATACATTATGTTAGTCTATTGTTGTGTTTTAGTATTTACATTTAAATACCACATACTATACAGGAATCACTTTGAAAAGTATAAATTACTACTACCAGTACGCTTTTTGTATTGTAATGTTGTATTGTAAGAAAGATGTATATTATGGGAGTACATTTCTTTATGGAAACACAGAGAGAGAGAGAGAGAGAGAGAGAGAGAGAGAGAGAGAGAGAGAGAGAGAGAGAGAGAGAGAGAGAGAGAGAGAGAGGTATTTTCACTAGTTTAATTCCTGAAAATGAGGACTGGGAATGTATGGTTTTAAACTTCTGTGTAGAAAATTAATATGGCTGTTATATTATAAGGCTCTGTTTAAATATCAAGTCTTTAGATATTTTCAGGTGATTAAAATTATGAAATATTGTTTTTTTGTTGTTTTTTGTATTTTCATAGAACAAAAGCAAATGAGCATATTGTTTCAGAGAAGGTGCTACCAGTAGAATGCAGAGAAGTGCCACAAACCTCAACAAGTGTTCATGTTTGGACCGCATGTTATACATTGCCTATATTTCCTCCAGTTGTACAGATGGCCCTTGATAGAAAGGACATTGGTTTCAAATCAAAAGACAAATCTGCCCTTCGTGCAGCTCTAATACAGACTCTGTTTGATGACCTCAGCAAATATACGCTGTAAGAACTGAGATTTCGGTGTTTGTTTTAGATACATAGGCAACCAATTTTAGAATAATTACATAACATAAAATAGCATATTCATTTTTAAAATGATTACTATTTTTTTTTTAAATCTATCATAACAGCAATATTTTATTCAAGAGAAAAAGTTTTATTAAATTCATTTTGATAATGCTTTTCAGCATGTTTTTTTTGTAAATTAAAGCAATTGTAAAATGCAACTGTATTTCATGACATTATTTCTCAAATATATATTTTTCTTACAATTCACTTACAATTCATATGCCTATATTATTTTCTAATCTGTATATTTAGGTATCCAGACCACATAATGTACAGTACTGTGCTAAGTACTTTGTGCTGTAAGTACAGATTTCTAAGGGATGACAGCCAAACTGGATATGTGAGTATACATTTGGTAGTTATATTCATAAAAGAAATAGTCGAATAAACATTAATTTGTCAAAATTATGCAGCGTTAAATATATTTTTACTAGTTGATATGTATTTTTTATAGCCAGATAATGGACATAGGTTTAACTTTCTATCATTGTTTCAGGCTACTCTACTTGAAATACTGAGAAATAAATTCAAAAAAGAGAGAAAGACACTTATTTCAGTGGAGACTGTAGAAGACATGAAAAAAAAGTTTGGTGCTGTGGGTCGAGGAAGGAAGCGTGCACCAGAGCAACAGCAACCGCTCATGAAAAAGAGAAGAGAATCTGTAAGCCTAACTCTTGGATCTGCATTGACAGAAATAGATTGAAATAGAATTACATACTTTATATATGTACATACATGCGATTGTGTAGTTTATTAGCTAATTGGCTTTCATGGAGAGTACTTGATCTTTAGCATTTTTCCAGAGTAAAGAAAAGCACAGAGAATACATGCAGTAAATGCCTGATCATAAGTATTGAATTACTTAACGTTATGATACATATTGCAGATGCAAAGTGAGGAGTTCCCAGGAGAAGACGAGCATAGTATTGCCAAACACTTGGACTCCATAAGAAAAGAAATAACGAAATTGAGGCCGAACATTGAAGCCATATGTGACAGCATGAATAGAACTGTACACACTCGGGAAAGAATGATGGAGAAGAAGTCCACTGAAGAAGTCCTTGGTCTGTTTCCATTCCTAAAGCATCCTAAACTGGTAGGTACTAGTTTTTATTCTACTATGGTGATTGATGAGAAATTAATATTTTTAGTTATAAGCATGTATAATCACTTTAATTAGTCCTCCTAGGTGACCTTTCTGCATCAGCAATCCACCTGCTCCAGCTTTTACAAAACTCCACTGCTCCTGGTTTTTCCCATGCAACTTCTTTCTGCTCGCATTCAGTTTAGTTTGATTTTGTTTTATTTATTGATTTTTTTAACTACTACATTATTTGTAAGTATTCAACTCTTTTTTACAGCTGTGTATATCGCCTTGGATAAAGGCATATGATAAATAAATAAATATAATAATAACTTTAGCATCTGTATTTTAGCTGTTGCATGAAGTAGAACTACGTTTTGGAGTAAACTTGGAACGGAACCTAATGAGTGGCCTATCCAGAATGGTAGATGCTATTTTCAGACTTTCTAGTGGGCATCTTCTAACTACTGTGATGTCCTACATTGAAGATGCTTCAGATAAGACACAGGGAAATGGTAATGTATAAGAAATATTTATTGTACATCAAATTGTTTTGACCTATCTCAGAATAGGATCTATAAATAACTATTAAACAGAAAATGATGCAACTTCATTTCATACACTTGGAGCATAATATTTCATGGGGAAGATAGCTGGTATTTAACTCTCACAGGGGCATAAAAACCAATGCGAAAAACCTGCATGAACAGATTTTTAGAAACTTTGTTGATACTGTTCTTAACATTTTTTTGCTCCAATCCACAATAACGTTTGTATCAGTGGTGGTCAGTCCTGGTCCTGGAGAGCTACAGTCGTGTGTGTGTTTTTTTTTAGGTACCTTTAAATCATTTAAACTATTCTTTATCTGTGCAGTTTAGCAAATAATGAATTCATGAATGTAACTGAGAGCACTGGTGGAATGCAAAGCCAAAGATCCTGTACCTCTCAGACCAGGGTTGCTCAACATTCTTCCGTTTGCTTTGTACTTTGTATATGATCTGATACCCTATTTGTAGGACTGAGAATGAATGCTGCATTGTTGCTGTTGCCAGCTTTGTTTCGAGAGAGGGAAAATCTGTTTGTTGTTGACCAAGTAAGTTAATTGAGCTCTACTTTTTAAATGTAGCTTAACTGAATTGATGTTTTCAATGTTAAATACAAAGTCAAATTATCATTTAGAGATATCTCAAAATGAGTTTGAGATATCTCCAAATTAATTCCTGATATCTGTAAACCATTTTGAGATATCTTAAAATATGTTAAGATATCTCTAATTATTTCAAAATATTTTAAGATATATTCAACTGATTTAAGGATATTTTGAAATATTTAAAGATATCTGTTAAATATTTAAAGGTATCTCTTAATTTGGCTTGCCATAAATGTGTACTTAATGAATTATGAGGGAGACTTGTAGGCAATTAACAGGAGTTTAAGACGTTCCTCGCTGTTTTAAGTGAGATCCGACAGTTAAAATGTTTTTAAAGGGAGGAATATTACGAAATCCCTTTAAAGTAGCCGCAGCCCCACCACACGAGCCGCCACTGCTTGTAGGTATGGTGAGATGCTGCTGAAGTACAATTTCACATAATTTATTGTTGAATAAAGTTATTAATTATTATTTTAAAATCTATACAGGTACCACCATCACCTACGCCAACTATCGTTTTCAAGGGAACAACAAGCCCATTGGCAGCAGATGACATCTCTGTTTGTGTTGATGGAATTGAGATACTCAGTGATTATCCAGGAATGGATATCACCCTTGCTGTTGAATGTATTTTTTCTCTTTATTTTTCCTTGGGCATTGAGTATCCTAAAGCTCTAAAAAATGGTCTGACTTTCATGGAAAGGTACTTCATGAAGCTGAGTATCTCTGACAAAGTACCTTTGCCAGTGTTAAAGATGTACAGTCAAATAACTGCACTTTTACTTGGGGAATAATTATATTGATCTGATGGAATGCCATTTTAACATTTAATCTGAAATTAAATGAATTTATTGTGTCAACTATTTAATTTGATTACAAAAACAGAATATTTGATATAAAAATGTAATTGTACATATAAAAAAAGTATTTATTTTAAATGTAAATGGCTGATTAGAAAATTAATTGTTTATAACAAATGTAAATTGTTTTTAATAGAAGTTTTGATCTCAAAAAACGAATAAACATTCAGTCTTAATTTATAGATATCATAAACTCATAATAAGCTCTGATCTAAATACTGTACTGTAGCTCTTCTAATTTGTGCCACCAAAAAATGAATAAGAAAAAAGAAACCCACGTTCATCAGTTTCAATATACATTTTATCTCAGCTTTTTCAAGGTCTATTACATGTTCTTGAAAATGTATTTTGTGTAAGTTTCAGGAAAATCTGTGGGATGCATAGATTTATTTTCCAGTTTGCTGCGAGACCCTTTTTTTCACTGTGTAAATAATATGGTTTAATTATTAAAAACACACAGGTTGAATAAAACGGTGTAAAACTGTATATAACTAAACCTGAAACTACTCTAATGGTTTAACCTGTAAAAACAATAAATTGTTATATAAATGTTTAATAAATAAATTGTTGGCATCCTGAATTGAGTGATTTATCAAAGCACTTACACTTCTGAGGTTGGTGGATTCTAAAGGATGTGAAGAGCTCTTAACGGTATACATTTGTTTTTTCTCAGATGAACCAAACAACCCTCCATAGAATGTTAATTGTAAGGTTCAATAGTGTAACTCTTATGGTTCTATATTAAACCTCAATAGAAGGTTCTTCAGAGGAACCAATATGGTTCTGTATTATACCATTAATATAAGAACCATGGTGGTTCTTTATTAAACCTCTAATGCAGGGTTCTTCCAAAGAACCATTTTAAAAGGTTCCATATAGCACTTAAAAATGGTTCCAAATCTATACCAGCAGATAGAACCTTTTAGGGTTCTATATTGTACCCTTTTTTCTAAGAGTGTACTGCATAAAAAAACGAGTGTGTTGTCGTGGCAGTTGGTGATCAAAGAAATAAAACAAAATAAAATCAATAAATAATAATGTCATAGACTTAAAGTCATACCTTTGAAGTCATAATGCATTGCAAGTGTTATTAGGGAATGTTGTGCTGTGTTTTCAAGCGCTTCAATGTGACAGCGGGTGCGTTCACGGAGATCAAGAGCAGCCGGAGATGAAGAGCAGCCGCCGCAGGGGAGGGATACCATGGTAAATAGGTTACCTATTTACCATGGTATCTCTCCCCTGGGTGCGTTGTGTTTTGGTGAGCAGGAAAGCAGCGGGCGGGATGGCGAGCTTGTCCTGCTGCTCCAACACAAGCTACCTTAAGAGCCGGTACGATGCGGTCAATGGGTGAAGTTCGTCAGGAGTACTGCATAAAAAAAAAACGAGTGTGTTGTGGTGGCAGTTGGTGATCAAAGAAATAAAACAAAATAAAATCAATAAATAATAATGTCATAGACTTAAAGTCATACCTTTGAAGTCATAATGCATTGCAAGTGTTATTAGGGAATGTTGTGCTGTGTTTTCAAGCGCTTCAATGTGACAGCGGGTGCGTTCACGGAGATCAAGAGCAGCCGGAGATCAAGAGCAGCCGCCGCAGGGGAGGGATACCATGGTAAATAGGTTACCTATTTACCATGGTATCTCTCCCCTGGG